>NC_133538.1:38886968-39186968 GCF_048544455.1 Silene latifolia
TTGAAATAAATAACAATGCAAACGGAAATGTAATAAACGTGAAACAAAAATGCAATACCTCAGCCCCTAAGCGCTGGCTTCACTCCGCCCATCAATAAATGGACCATTTGTTACGCCCAAAGCAGCATTCGATAACTGAAAAAGGGGCCTGGAAGAGGCTCGAGAACAGAGCCCAAGTCTCCTTCTGCCCCATCATGCGATCCAGAGCCAGAAACGAGTGGGGCAGCTGAAAAGAAAAGGGCAAGGGAATCTGCCAGCCAGCGTAAAAGCGATCAGAATTCGAACACGCCGACACATCTTTTCCTCGCCCGGCCCGCCCGCGCGCGGTTAGAAAGATTGGCCGCTTTACAAACAATAGGAAAGCAAGATCGGCGTTAGGAAGCGGAGATCGCACCGGGAGATGTGGTTAGAGCCCGGCTATAGCAAAGTTGGACATAGCAGATGCAGCGGACGAAGGGATCGAATCAAAGTTCACGCCGCCCGCCCTTTCTCGATTCTAACCCATGTAGCTTCATAGGAGCGCCTTCCTTCTGAGCCAGGATCATAGTCTTAGGTGTGTGAGTCTAATTCAAATCAGGCAACCAGTGGCAATGTTGCGCACCAATCCTAGGAATTCCGTTCGTCTGGAGCGAGTGAAGCGAAGCGCCAAACATTTGGTACTGAGTTTCCTCCTCTCGTCAAGCCAACTTTCCTCTTTGGTTTGGGATATGTAGACACGGATATGAATGCATATACCCTCCCCAAACCGAACTGTACAATGCCCTCATTGTACACAACAGCTAACAGGAGCAGCACAAATAGGGGAAAGGGAAAAATGCAAACTAAAGGAAATGAGAGAAGAGCTAGAAACTTACAAAATAGCGCGATATAGACGAACCTCCCCAAACCAGCCAGCAACAAGGGAAGTCGTAGTTATCCGGTCAGCTTAATTTGCGAATAGAATGCAGGAATATTTGATCGACAATAAGCAACTCTCGATCGAATAAACGGAGCTTTCGATCGAAGAAGTAACAGCTCAATCGAATCGCCCTGAAGTGCACAATGGTCGATCGACCACATAAAGGTGATCGATCGAATAAATACCCTGGAAAGCGGTTCGATCGAACAACATGGATGATTCGATCGAATTTTTCCTCATGCACGCGGCCCAAGGCATCTCTCCTATACCTGAAATTTCGCAAATAGCGACCTAAAATACTACCAAAACCAAGTCTAAAATGTTTTGCAGTCTATAGTCGAGAAAACTAATTACTAAAAGCTAGAGCACACAGTACTAATTAAAATGTCTTAAAATCTAAACATAAAGTATTAAAATCCGGGTTGCCTCCCGGTCAGCACTGGTTCCAGATAGGTCCCGCACGACGTCTTCTTATCTTCATATATCAATTACTCCAATTGAGCACAATCAAAGCAGCTCAAAGCTCTTAGTAGTCGATCATACATCCTGTCATGAAACTCATAAAAATGACAATAGAAATTAGTTAGACATGATAAAACAAAAATAATAGAGACGTAGTCATGTAACAAGTTTCTCTTTTTGCCTCTATGCTTAGATTTAGCTTCTTTGTCATATTTAAACCGATTAAAAGGTAATACGGGAGAATCATTTATGGAAGATACAAGAGGTTTTTCTAAAAGAAAAAGACCAATGCGCTCATAAATTTTCAGCCTAGCAGATACTCCATCTTTTTTATCATCAAGTTCATGACTTGCGGTGTAATCGTACCCATTACCCAACAGAGCGGCTTCTACAGCATCCACTTGAGCTTCCCAAGAATCACCTGCAAAAACCTCTACACATGGATCGTAATCCAAATGGCTCAAGGCAAAGAACTCGTGAGAAAATTCTTTCAAGAGATCATCCATGAGATCCCCTTCGGTAAGTGTATATGGGTAACTAACACAGAGAATTATAAGAACGGTCACAAGGAACAGAAGTTCATTGAGACAAAAGACAAACTAAGTAAAAACAAACAGAAATTTCTTGCCTCCCCGGCAACGGCGCCAAAATTTGATACCGTCGTTTTAGTACCAAAAATAAATACCTAAGTACTACTAAGTAGGGTCGATCTCCACAGGGAGGCTATTGTTTCTACTTGCTCAACCAAGTCCATCTGAGTCACTGAATTGTGGGGTTTGAGTTGATAATAAAACTAAACTAACTAAAGCAATATGAATAAGAAATAAGCTAAGGTAGTGAGAAAATTATGATTTAAACAATAAATAGGAAATAGCTAGGATTGTCGGTTCACCATGGTGTATAAGGTTTATAGCCTAGGTCACAAGTCAGCCACATGTCTCAGTCTAAGGGGCAGTGAATATCTCCTTTCGGTCTCAATTCGCCCTAAAATACTACTAACTTAACTTTCGCCCTCATTAGAGTATTCTAATGTGTTGTAGCGGGTCTCACTCTTTCCAATCTTTCGATCCAGGTTAGATTTTACCAATTATGATTCAATGCTACAAGTGACAACATAAAGATGAGAAAAGCAACAGATCTGCGAACCTAGTTAAGAACCGTCAACAACAGATTTGCAACTCAGTTAAAGGTAAGGTCTAATCAGTCTCTAGTGAGAAGGGTAGTGGAAAGGTCCTTTCGGTCCGCTATCCGCCCTAGATTCTTCCTAAATAGCTTTCACTCTGATTAGGGTAGTCTATTGTTCATAGCAGGTCTTAATTCATTCCAATCTTTCGATCTAGGTCTGAGTTCTAGCGGATTAATTAATGAGTCGCATGTATTCAACTAATCAATTACCATTATATGCTATGATTAAAAATTCTCACATGAAAACTACCAGATCTAATTATAACATTACTACAAATCCGCCATGGTTCCCCTAAATCCTAGCAAAAAGGGTATTAGCTACGCATGATATTAGTAGAACTAATAGAAATAATTGAAATAATTAATTTTGACATAGCAATAAGATGAATTAATGGAAACAACATAAACTATATAATTCTAATAAACGAATAATAGCAATCAAGGGAGTAAAGGAATCAAGAGAAGATGTAATTAAGAATTAAGACTATAATTAAATTACTAGAGAAGAGGGGATAGGAATTACAGAAGTATGAGATCCGGAATAACAGAGAGAGCAAAGTAACGTGATATGAGGTTGAATGATAAGAAAAAAAGTGATGGAAGAAGTGTTTAACAGTATGAAAGATAACCTAATAATTTTTACTAAGTCCATCTTAAATAATAAGAGGATTAGTGGGCCGAAATTATAAAACAGATTTCGACCAAACTGCAGATAAGTCGATCGACCAAGAAGAATAGCCGTCGACTTTTTGTCGTCGCGCAGTTCCTGCAATGAGCACTGAACTTCAAACTACCGCCATTTCTTCATTACTTGGACAAACAGAGCGTTTTCGGTGGCGTTGGAAAGCTAAGAGGACAAAATTTCATCTCCAATTAGAATCACCGAAAAATATGTTGTAGAACTCGAGATATGACTCTTCAAATTAGGCACTAGTAATTTGAAGTTCTTCCTTTGCTCGCCTAGCTATCTTACTTCTTTGCGCATCACAATTAGTAGTTTCCAAGCTCCGACTCAACTCATCTCCTAAATGCATGCATAGGAACATGTTTTAGGCATGATTATGCTCCTTTCCGGTTTATACCTGCAAATAATACAAGACAAACCAAAGTAGACAATTCGGGAGACATTTGTAGCTAAACACTACACAAAATGCATAGAAGTGCGTGCAAATGAAGTACGAAATACCTATATAAAATGCACGCATTAAATAACATTCAAAACATGTGTAGTCAACCATGGATAAGGCATATGATACATACAAACGAGACAATCCAACCAAAACGCCCTAAATGATAATACAACTATTAACATGCATGGCTATATGAATTATATGATACAAGAAGGCTAAGTGAACAATAATTAGACTTATATGACACAACACAAGTATCCGGCTCAGGGGCTACCTTTAAAGCATGTCCAAGACACAACACACAAGTATCTGGCTCAGAGGCTACCTTTAAAGCATGTCCAAGACACAACACACAAGTATCTGGCTCAGAGGCTACTTTTAAAGCATGTCCAAGACACAACACACGAGTATCTGGCTTAGAGGCTACCTTTAAAGCATGTCCAAGACACAACACACAAGCATCTGGCTCAGAGGCTACCTTTAAAGCATGTCCAAGACACAACACATAAGTATCTAGGACGGGATTACTAATGTCACATTCATACTTATGGCTTGCATCTCACCATAAGAACTTATGGGAACATCAATCCCGACGATCATATCGCAACTAGAAGGCTTATAGCTCACCTCTAGTATCCGATAGGACCAAGACTCTCACAACCGAACAATACAAGGCATTATCAAGAATATGACCCCTTACAAGTAACTATTTATAACAAATATATCATGTATTATATTAATAAATATTCCACTTCATAATTTAACATGCCGGTTAAGTAAAATATAACAAGCGATAATAAATAATTTACGTTATGTGAAATTTACGGGATAAAATGTAAGCCAGCTTATGTGACTCATTCATGAGCCCACTTCAAAATATAAGGTTGGCCCGACAATTAAAAAATGACGAGTCCAACAGCTAAAACATGTAAAGCCCAACAATTGCATCACATGAAGCCCAACAAATAAACCATATGATGTCCAACAAGTTAAACATGTAAAGCCCAACAAACTAATCATGTGAAGTCCAAGTATTTACACATATCAAATCCGACAAATTCAACACAACAAGCCCAATAATTGTAATGTATTTAGACCAACAATTAAATTATAAAGAAAGAGCGATAATTAACGAATTACATTATATAAAACACGAGACGGAAATTAAATAATTCGTATTCACTAAACTTGCGCCAAAACCACCTATCACCACAACTTAGGGGAAGCCATATGGGCAGCCCCTTTCTCGCCTCAACAAACACCTACAACCACCATCATTCCACCCCCAAAACAGCCACCATTCGACTACCCACAACTACCCCTCACACCACTTCATATCCCGTCCCAAAATCAGTCCAAAACAGCCCCGAAACAAACCACCAAACTCGTCAAACAGACCACACTGAGACGCCTAGACACGAGATTTTCAACTATAAACCAGATGGAACTGATAATTTATACATATAACAACACCCAACATAACCCAAATTGACTTCCAAATACTGTCCCACAACAGCCCACCAAAGAACTCCATTTCGATCGTCCCAAACAATCGAATGCTAATAAAACCGTTCCCAAAACAGAGGAATGAGCAGTACTAGCCACGGTACAAAACAGAGTTTCAGCCGCTATTTTTGTCCAAACTCAAGATGGAAATTGAAGCCAAAGCTAATGTTTTAGCACGAATTCCCCGAAAGGATCCGGCTGAAGGTTTAGTAGTGTAGGTATCTAGTTCTAATATTTAAGGTAAAATGTACAGTGATAAATGAAATAAATTATATAAGAGCAATAATGTTTATGTTTCCTGGATAAGTTGAATGATAATAAAGAAAGTAAGAAGAAAGTGTAGTAAGAATAACAAGCTAATTATATATGTTTTTTTGTATATTGCTTCGTATCCTTTACAAATGTTCCTCCACTCTATTTATACTCTTTCTATTCTAACGTTACAATTGATTTTATGCTCCCCCTGGTTGTTGAAACCGTCTCCTGATTAATAGGGAATGTGCCCTTTTAATCCGGTTGACTTATTCTAACTCAACAACTTCTCCTTTTTCTCTTCTTGCACGTTGTAGTTTATGGAAATTGCACGTTCTTGTAGTTGGACTTGGTCTTTCGTAAGAAAAGAGCATGTGCATAATTGTCTTGTTGATTTGCTGATTATTCATCTTGCTGGAGATTCCCACCAGGCTACTCTACTATTGTTATCAGGCCTCTTGATCAACTTTTCTGTCAAATAATAACTGTAATTGTCTGGACTCTGGTTGCCCCAATCAGCCTAATTAAGTCAGGCTAGAGTGAAGTCAGACCAGGCTAAATTGGACCTAACAATTGCCCCTTGACATTTTACCCGTGCTGGACCAGGCCAGGGGTGAGATGTCAATTTTACCGGGCTCAAAAATAAAAAAGAATCACAATTACTCAATGACTCTTAGACTTCTAGTGACCGTTAAACACTGCAACGGCTAGCAAGATGATGTCACGACGCTTTTGCAATTTCTAGGGTTTTTGCACCGTTATTTTTCTCCTATAAATACGGTATTGATGGTGAGTTTATTCTTCACCAAAATTCTTCTACTTCTCTTACTGTATTCTCCTACTTCTCAGAAGGCTGCAGCTAAACCTGAACCAGCAGATATCCACAAAGAGGAGGTGGTTGAGATTGATCCTCATGCTCGTGCTATAGCGTTTAAATACCAGGATTCTGTTTTATCTGCTCTCCGATCACTTGAATCCTCTTTTCCTGAAGAGAATCTGTTGAAAACGAACTATGATGGGGTTTTAAGGGAGAAAAAATTGATCCCTGATTCAGTTGAGGTTTGGATACCTGAATCTTGTCCGGTCAGAGCTAATTGGGTGTCACCTGGCTGGTTCTGCATCTATGAATGGGCGTTCAAGGCTGGTTGTAAGTTGCCTTTTACTCCCTTGATGATTGATACTATCCGAGCCATGGAAGTATCACCCTTCCAAATTATGCCAATGGTGTGGAAACTTGTCCATTCCATTGAGAATTTATGTGCTAAACATAAACTTACAATTACTGTCAATGACACCAAGGCAGTATATCACCTGAAAAACCCCTCTACTGGTCGTTTTAATTTAAGAATTAAGTCAAAAATGTCTCCATTAATTACTAATCTGGATTATGGAGACGATAAAGGCTGGGCGAAGACTTACTTATTCATCCGGACTGACACCCTGGGGTCTGGCCTGGATTATCTGAGATATCCTCCTTTGGAGAGTGGTAGGTGTCCTATATTCTTGATTTGCATTTTATATTGTATGAATTCGTAATATTTAATTTTTACCTGAGTATTTTGGGGGTGTTTGCAGCACCTGGCTGGAACTTTGATCCTCTTGATGAGGAATCCGTTTCAAGGATAGCGGCCTTTCTTGCTCTTCCCGAGGAAGAAAGGACTTGGCCCGGTAGTCTGGGTAGGTATTTGTTGCCCCGGTACATGAAGCCTAAGCTGAATGTAGTTAAAGTGCCCAAAGGCAAGCCTAGCTCTACTGCTCTCTCATGTATGTCTTCTTTATATTTTTGTGTTGCCTGCTGTCTTCATGTTATTTCTTTCCTGGTACTTATTATTATTATTATTATTTTTTTATTCAGTATATAGGTCTTCTGCTAGACTGGCTAGCTTCAGTGCAGCCGACTTGAAGGCTGGGGTTGCTAGGATTTCTGAGCAATCCAAAAGTCAAGAGACTACTGGTAGTGGGAGCGACAAGACTCTTGATATTTGGTTTCTGATGTTCAGCCTCATAAGGAGCCGCCCAGGCTTGTGTCCCCAGAGGTTGTTCAGCCATCTAAGAGGAGAAGAGAGGTTACTGTCTCTGAGGAAGAAGGGGGAGAAAAGGAGCCTATTCAGGCCCAACCAATAAGAAGCGTCAGGGGGGTGCCTGCTCAGTTGGATGATATGGATGCTGCTCGGGCACAGATAAATGATTTTTCTACCAATGTCAGTGGCCAGCTTTTATCTGATAATGCCCTTGAATCTTCTACTAAGGTTATGGCTCTCCTGTCTTCTCTTATGGCAAAGGCTGTTGCTCTTGCTTCTCAAGCCAAGGAGGTTAGTTGCAAAAGGTTTATTACTTTTATTATTATGTATTTTTGTATTGCCTTTTTTCCCTTGGGTTTGGTTAATTGGTTTCCTTTCATCCTTCTATAGGGCTTGGATGCTGGGCTAATTACTGCTTGTCAGCTCAAGGATGCCCGAGCTAGAATAATTGGCTTGGAAGAAAAATTGGACAAGGTTAACCATGATTTGCACACGTCCAGGGGTAATGAGTCAGTACTTCAGTCTCAGCTAGGGTTAGCCAGGGAGGCATCTAAGGCTGCTCAGGTTTGTGAGGTGGCTACAAAAAATGCTGAGAAAGCAGCCAAGCAAGAGCTCGAAGCTGTAAGGGAAGAGCTTGAAGCTGTTAAGAGAGAGTTGGCTGCTGAGAAGCAGGCAATGCAGGATCAGCTGAGGAAAAATGAAGATCTTGGTGCTGAGAAAGTGCTGGTGGAGGCACGGCTTGCTGATGCTGCTCAGTACTTCTTTGGGAAAGGCCGGGTTGATGCTATGAGGGATCCGTAATATGACAGGGCTAAGTGGGATCCGGATCGGGACGAGACAGCTCTGGACACCCAGTATCCTGACTTGGCCAATATGGGTCATGAAGAAGAAGTAGATTCTCCTCCTTCCAAGGAAAAATCTGCTGATCAGGAAATGGTAGAAGGTTGTGGGTCGGTTTCTGATTCGAAACCTGTTTAGACTTGTGTTTTTGTTTTGACCCGTCCAGAGGGGATGTTCATGGAATGGATACTTGTTTCTTTTTTGGGTAATTTTGGGTATGTTGTTTCTGGGGTTGATGTTTTTGGAATGAACATTTTGTTTCGATCTTTGATGGTTTTTCTTTGTGTTTTGGATAGTTGGATAAGGCATATTTGTAGTATTGGATGTGTACTGGATCGGGCCAGTTATTTGACTGGATTAGGCCAGGTTTCGTTTTACTGGATCTGGCCAGGCTTTTGTGTCATGGGTGGGGTTATTGCCTGTCTGGAGGGCTTACGTCCCATGCCTGTCTGGAGGGCTTATAACCCATTTATGATATACAATCCAGGAAAAGTTTTCCCAAGTTTGTATATTTGGACTGAGCTCAGTATTTTAAGGCCTACTTTTGCAACTGGAAGTTGGATATTTTTTGTTTATGGAGTGGCCCTTAATCTTGAAAATTTGTTTTAAGTAAGGTGTTAATTCAATGCATTATTTTAAACAAATATTGAAGATTCTACTTGGTAGGGGAAAAAAGAAAAACAAAGACATTAACAAGTATTTAGGCACATAGTAAGAAAAATCATAAGAACCGTCAACAACAATTTGCAACTCGGTTAAAGGTAAGGTCTAATCAGTCTCTAGTGAGAAGGGTAGTGGAAAGGTCCTTTCGGTCCGCTATCCGCCCTAGATTCTTCCTAAATAGCTTTCACTCTGATTAGGGTAGTCTATTGTTCATAGCAGGTCTTAATTCATTCCAATCTTTCGATCTAGGTCTGAGTTCTAGCGGATTAATTAATGAGTCGCATGTATTCAACTAATCAATTACCATTATATGCTATGATTAAAAATTCTCACATGAAAACTACCAGATCTAATTATAACATTACTACAAATCCGCATTGGTTCCCCTAAATCCTAGCAAAAAGGGTATTAGCTACGCATGATATTAGTAGAACTAATAGAAATAATTGAAATAATTAATTTTGACATAGCAATAAGATGAATTAATGGAAACAACATAAACTAGTTAATTCTAATAAACGAATGATAGCAATCAAGGGAGTAAAGGAATCAAGAGAAGATGTAATTAAGAATTAAAACTATAATTAAATTACTAGAGAAGAGGGGATAGGAATTACAGAAGTATGAGATCCGGAATAACAGAGAGAGCAAAGTAACGTGATATGAGGTTGAATGATAAGAAAAAAAGTGATGGAAGAAGTGTTTAACAGTATGAAAGATAACCTAATAATTTTTACTAAGTCCGTCTTAAATAATAAGAAAATAGTGGGCCGAAATTATAAAACAGATTTCGACCAAACTGCAGATAAGTCGATCGACCAAGAAGAATAGCCGTCAACTTTTTGTCGTCGCGCAGTTCCTGCAATGAGCACTGAACTTCAAACTGCCGCCATTTCTTCGTTACTTGGACAAACAGAGCGTTTTCGGTGGCGTTGGAAAGCTAAGAGGACAAAATTTCATCTCCAATTAGAATCACCGAAAAATATGTTGTAGAACTCGAGATATGACTCTTCAAATTAGGCACTAGTAATTTGAAGTTCTTCCTTTGCTCGCCTAGCTATCTTACTTCTTTGCGCATCACAATTAGTAGTTTCCAAGCTCGGACTCAACTCATCTCCTAAATGCATGCATAGGGACATGTTTTAGGCATGATTATGCTCATTTCCGGTTTATACCTGCAAATAATACAAGACAAACCAAAGTAGACAATTCGGGAGACATTTGTAGCTAAACACTACACAAAATGCATAGAAGTGCGTGCAAATGAAGTACGAAATACCTATATAAAATGCACGCATTAAATAACATTCAAAACATGTGTAGTCAACCATGGATAAGGCATATGATACATACAAACGAGACAATCCAACCAAAACGCCCTAAATGATAATACAACTATTAACATGCATGGCTATATGAATAATATGATACAAGAAGGCTAAGTGAACAATAATTAGACTTATATGACACAACACAAGTATCCGGCTCAGGGGCTACCTTTAAAGCATGTCCAAGACACAACACACAAGTATCTGGCTCAGAGGCTACCTTTAAAGCATGTCCAAGACACAACACACAAGTATCTGGCTCAGAGGCTACCTTTAAAGCATGTCCAAGACACAACACACGAGTATCTGGCTTAGAGGCTACCTTTAAAGCATGTCCAAGACACAACACACAAGCATCCGCTCGTAGGTCGCCTTTAAAGCATGTCCAAGACACAACACATAAGTATCTGGGACGGGATTACTAATGTCACATTCATACTTATGGCTTGCATCTCACCATAAGAACTTATGGGAACATCAATCCCGACGATCATATCGCAACTAGAAGGCTTATAGCTCACCTCTAGTATCCGATAGGACCAAGACTCTCACAACCGAACAATACAAGGCATTATCAAGAATACGACCCCTTACAAGTAACTATTTATAATAAATATATCATGTATTATATTAATAAATATTCCACTTCATAATTTAACATGCCGGTTAAATAAAATATAACAAGCGATAATGAATAATTTACGTTATGTGAAATTTACGAGATAAAATGTAAGCCAGCTTATGTGACTCATTCATGAGCCCACTTCAAAATATAAGGTTGGCCCGACAATTAAAAAATGACGAGTCCAACAGCTAAAACATGTAAAGCCCAACAATTGTATCACATGAAGCCCAACAAATAAACCATATGATGTCCAACAAGTTAAACATGTAAAGCCCAACAAACTAATCATGTGAAGTCCAAGTATTTACACATATCAAATCCGACAAATTCAACACAACAAGCCCAATAATTGTAATGTATTTAGACCAACAATTAAATTATAAAGAAAGAGCGATAATTAACGAATTACATTATATAAAACACGAGACGGAAATTAAATAATTCGTATTCACTAAACTTGCGCCAAAACCACCTATCACCACAACTTAGGGGAAGCCATATGGGCAGCCCCTTTCTCGCCTCAACAAACACCTACAACCACCATCATTCCACCCCCAAAACAGCCACCATTCGACTACCCACAACTACCCCTCACACCACTTCATATCCCGTCCCAAAATCACCAAAACAGCCCAAAAATGACCACCAAACTCACAAACAGACCACACCGAGACGCCTAGACACGAGATTTTCAACTATAAACCAGATGGAACTGATAATTTATACATATAACAACACCCAACATAACCCAAATTGACTTCCAAATACTGTCCCACAACAGCCCACCAGCAACTCCATTTCGACTGTCCCGAAACAGTCTGAATGCTGCAATAAAACCGTTCCCAAAACAGAGGAATGAGCAGTACTAGCCACGGTACAAAACAGAGTTTCAGCCGCTATTTTTGTCCAAACTCAAGATGGAAATTGAAGCCAAAGCTAATGTTTTAGCACGAATTCCCCCGAAAGGATCCGGCTGAAGGTTTAGTAGTGTAGGTATCTAGTTCTAATATTTAAGGTAAAATGTACAGTGATGAATGAAATAAATTATATAAGAGCAATAATGTTTATGTTTCCTGGATAAGTTGAATGATAATAAAGAAAGTAAGAAGAAAGTGTAGTAAGAATAACAAGCTAATTATATATGTTTTTTTGTATATTGCTTCGTATCCTTTACAAATGTTCCTCCACTCTATTTATACTCTTTCTATTCTAACGTTACAATTGATTTTATGCTCCCCCTGGTTGTTGAAACCGTCTCCTGATTAATAGGGAATGTGCCCTTTTAATCCGGTTGACTTATTCTAACTCAACAACTTCTCCTTTTTCTCTTCTTGCACGTTGTAGTTTATGGAAATTGCACGTTCTTGTAGTTGGACTTGGTCTTCCGTAAGAAAAGAGCATGTGCATAATTGTCTTGTTGATTTGCTTTGATTATTCATCTTGGCTTTGGAGATTCCCACCAGGCTACTCTACTATTGTTATCGGCCTCTTGATCAACTTTTTTCACAAATAATAATCAGTAATTGTCGGACTCACGTTTGCCCCAATCAGCCTAATTAAGTCAGGCTAGAGTGAAGTCAGACCAGGCTAAATTGGACCTAACAATTGCCCCTTGACATTTTACCCGTGCTGGATCAGGCCAGGGGTGAGATGTCAATTTTACCGGGCTCAAAAATAAAAAAGAATCACAATTACTCAATGACTCTTAGACTTCTAGTGACCGTTAAACACCGCAACGACTAGCAAGATGATGTCACGCTGACGGTTTTTGCAATTTCTAGGGTTTTTGCACCGTTATTTTTCTCCTATAAATACGGTATTGATGGTGAGTTTATTCTTCACCAAAATTCTTCTACTTCTCTTCTTGTATTCTCCTACTTCTCGGAAGGTCATGCAGACTAAACCCGAACCAATGAGATATCCACAAAGAGGAGGTGGTTGAGATTGATCCTCATGCACGTGCTATAGCGTTTAAATACCAGGATTCTGTTTTATCTCGCTCTCCGATCACTTGAATCCTCTTTTCTGAAGAGAATCATTGAAAACGAACTATGATGGGGTTTTAAGGGAGAAAAAATTGATCCCCGATTCACCGAGGTTTGGATCCCCGAATCTTGTCCGGTCGAGCTAATTGGGTGTCACCTCGTCGGTTCTGCATCTATGAATGGGCGTTCCCAGTGGTTGTAAGTTGCCTTTTACTCCCTTGATGATTGATACTATCCGAGCCATGGAAGTATCACCCTTCCAAATTATGCCAATGGTGTGGAAACTTGTCCATTCCATTGAGAATTTATGTGCTAAACATAAACTTACAATTACTGTCAATGACACCAAGGCAGTATATCACCTGAAAAACCCCTCTACTGGTCGTTTTAATTTAAGAATTAAGTCAAAAATGTCTTCATTAATTACTAATCTGGATTATGGAGACGATAAAGGCTGGGCGAAGACTTACTTATTCATCCTGGACCGACACCCGGGTCCGGCCCGGATTATCCGAGATATCCTCCTTTGGAGAGTGGTAGATGTCCTGTATTCTTGATTTGCATTTTATATTGTATGAATTCGAAATATTTAATTTTTACCTGAGTATTTTGGGGGTGTTTGCAGCACCCTGGCTGGAACTTTGATCCTCTTGATGAGGAATCCGTTTCAAGGATAGCGGCCTTTCTTGCTCTTCCCGAGGAAGAAAGGACTTGGCCCGGTAGTCTGGGTAGGGATTTGTTGCCCCGGTACATGAAGCCTAAGCTGAATGTAGTTAAAGTGCCTAAAGGCAAGCCTAGCTCTACTGCTCTCTCATGTATGTCTTCTTTATATTTTTGTGTTGCCTGCTGTCTTCATGTTATTTCTTTCCTGCTACTTATTATTATTATTATTATTATTATTATTATTATTATTTTATTCAGTATATAGGTCTTTTGCTAGAATGGCTAGCTTCAGTGTAGCCGACTTGAAGGCTGGGGTTGCTAGGATTTCTGAGCAATCCAAAAGTCAAGAGGCTACTGGTAGTGGGAGCGACAAGACTCTTGATATTTGGTTTCTGATGTTCAGCCTCATAAGGAGCCGCCCAGGCTTGTGTCCCCAGAGGTTGTCCAGCCTTCCAAGAGGAGAAGAGAGGTTGCTGTCTCTGAGGAAGAAGGGGGAGAAAAGGAGCCTATTCAGGCCCAACCAATAAGAAGCGTCAGGGGGGTACCTGCTCAGTTGGATGATATGGATGCTGCTCGGGCACAGATAAATGATTTTTCTACCAATGTCAGTGGCCAGCTTTTATCTGATAATGCCCTTGAATCTTCTACTAAGGTTATGGCTCTCCTGTCTTCTCTTATGGCAAAGGCTGTTGCTCTTGCTTCTCAAGCCAAGGAGGTTAGTTGCAAAAGGTTTATTACTTTTATTATTATGTATTTTTGTATTGCCTTTTTTCCCTTGGGTTTGGTTAATTGGTTTCCTTTCATCCTTCTATAGGACTTGGATGCTGGGCTAATTACTGCTTGTCAGCTCAAGGATGCCCGATCTAGAATCATTGGCTTGGAAGAAAAATTGGACAAGGTTAACCATGATTTGCACACGTCCAGGGGTAATGAGTCAGTACTTCAGTCTCAGCTAGGGTTAGCTAGAGAGGCATCTAGGGCTGCTCAGGTTTGTGAGGTGGCTGCAAAAAATGCTGAGAAAGCAGCCAAGCAAGAGCTCGAAGCTGTAAGGGAAGAGCTTGAAGCTGTTAAGAGAAAGTTGGCTGCTGAGAAGCAGGCAATGCAGGATCAGCTGAGGAAAAATGAAGATCTTGGTGCTGAGAAGGTGCTGGTGGAGGCACGGCTTGCTGATGCTGCTCAGTACTTCTTTGGGAAAGGCCGGGTTGATGCTATGAGGGATCCGGAATCTGACAGGGCTAATTGGGATCCGGATCGGGACGAGACAGCTCTGGACACCCAGTATCCTGACTTGGCCAATATGGGTCATGAAGAAGAAGTAGATTCTCCTCCTTCCAAGGAAAAATCTGCTGATCAGGAAATGGTAGAAGGTTGTGGGTCGGTTTCTGATTCGAAACCTGTTTAGACTTGTGTTTTTGTTTTTTTGTTTTGACCCATCCAGAGGGGATGTTCCTGGAATGGATACTTGTTTCTTTTTTGGGTAATTTTGGGTATGTTGTTTCTGGGGTTGATGTTTTTGGAATGAACATTTTGTTTCGATCTTTGATGGTTTTTCTTTGTGTTTTGGATAGTTGGATAAGGCATATTTGTAGTATTGGATGTGTACTGGATCGGGCCAGTTATTTGACTGGATTAGGCCAGGTTTCGTTGTACTGGATCTGGCCAGGCTTTTGTGTCATGGGTGGGGTTATTGCCTGTCTGGAGGGCTTACGTCCTATGCCTGTCTGGAGGGCTTATAACCCATTTATGATATACAATCCAGGAAAAGTTTTCCCAAGTTTGTATATTTGGGTGAGCTCGGTATTTTAAGGCCTACTTTTGCAACTGGAAGTTGGATATTTTTTGTTTATGGAGTGGCCCTCAATCTTGAAAATTTGTTTTAAGTAAGGTGTTAATTCAATGCATTATCTTAAACAAATATTAAAGATTCTACTTGGTAGGGGAAAAAAGAAAAACAAAGACATTAACAAGTATTTAGGCACATAGTAAGAAAAATCATAAGAACCGTCAACAACAGATTTGCAACTCAGTTAAAGGTAAGGTCTAATCAGTCTCTAGTGAGAAGGGTAGTGGAAAGGTCCTTTCGGTCCGCTATCCGCCCTAGATTCTTCCTAAATAGCTTTCACTCTGATTAGGGTAGTCTATTGTTCATAGCAGGTCTTAATTCATTCCAATCTTTCGATCTAGGTCTGAGTTCTAGCGGATTAATTAATGAGTCGCATGTATTCAACTAATCAATTACCATTATATGCTATGATTAAAAATTCTCACATGAAAACTACCAGATCTAATTATAACATTACTACAAATCCGCCATGGTTCCCCTAAATCCTAGCAAAAAGGGTATTAGCTACGCATGATATTAGTAGAACTAATAGAAATAATTGAAATAATTAATTTTGACATAGCAATAAGATGAATTAATGGAAACAACATAAACTAGTTAATTCTAATAAACGAATGATAGCAATCAAGGGAGTAAAGGAATCAAGAGAAGATGTAATTAAGAATTAAAACTATAATTAAATTACTAGAGAAGAGGGGATAGGAATTACAGAAGTATGAGATCCGGAATAACAGAGAGAGCAAAGTAACGTGATATGAGGTTGAATGATAAGAAAAAAGTGATGGAAGAAGTGTTTAACAAAGATGAAAGATAACCTAATAATTTTTACTAAGTCCGTCTTAAATAATAAGAGGATTAGTGAGCCGAAATTATAAAACAGATTTCGACCAAACTGCAGATAAGTCGATCGACCAAGAAGAATAGCCGTCGACTTTTTGTCGTCGCGATTCTGCAATGAGCACTGAACTTCAAACTGCCGCCATTTCTTCGTTACTTGGACAAACAGAGCGTTTTCGGTGGCGTTGGAAAGCTAAGAGGACAAAATTTCATCTCCAATTAGAATCACCGAAAAATATGTTGTAGAACTCGAGATATGACTCTTCAAATTAGGCACTAGTAATTTGAAGTTCTTCCTTTGCTCGCCTAGCTATCTTACTTCTTTGCGCATCACAATTAGTAGTTTCCAAGCTCCGACTCAACTCATCTCCTAAATGCATGCATAGGGACATGTTTTAGGCATGATTATGCTCCTTTCCGGTTTATACCTGCAAATAATACAAGACAAACCAAAGTAGACAATTCGGGAGACATTTGTAGCTAAACACTACACAAAATGCATAGAAGTGCGTGCAAATGAAGTACGAAATACCTATATAAAATGCACGCATTAAATAACATTCAAAACATGTGTAGTCAACCATGGATAAGGCATATGATACATACAAACGAGACAATCCAACCAAAACGCCCTAAATGATAATACAACTATTAACATGCATGGCTATATGAATAATATGATACAAGAAGGCTAAGTGAACAATAATTAGACTTATATGACACAACACAAGTATCCGGCTCAGGGGCTACCTTTAAAGCATGTCCAAGACACAACACACAAGTATCTGGCTCAGAGGCTACCTTTAAAGCATGTCCAAGACACAACACACAAGTATCTGGCTCAGAGGCTACCTTTAAAGCATGTCCAAGACACAACACACGAGTATCTGGCTTAGAGGCTACCTTTAAAGCATGTCCAAGACACAACACACAAGCATCTGGCTCAGAGGCTGCCTTTAAAGCATGTCCAAGACACAACACATAAGTATCTGGGACGGGATTACTAATGTCACATTCATACTTATGGCTTGCATCTCACCATAAGAACTTATGGGAACATCAATCCCGACGATCATATCGCAACTAGAAGGCTTATAGCTCACCTCTAGTATCCGATAGGACCAAGACTCTCACAACCGAACAATACAAGGCATTATCAAGAATACGACCCCTTACAAGTAACTATTTATAATAAATATATCATGTATTATATTAATAAATATTCCACTTCATAATTTAACATGCCGGTTAAATAAAATATAACAAGCGATAATGAATAATTTACGTTATGTGAAATTTACGAGATAAAATGTAAGCCAGCTTATGTGACTCATTCATGAGCCCACTTCAAAATATAAGGTTGGCCCGACAATTAAAAAATGACGAGTCCAACAAAAAAACATGTAAAGCCCAACAATTGTATCACATGAAGCCCAACAAATAAACCATATGATGTCCAACAAGTTAAACATGTAAAGCCCAACAAACTAATCATGTGAAGTCCAAGTATTTACACATATCAAATCCGACAAATTCAACACAACAAGCCCAATAATTGTAATGTATTTAGACCAACAATTAAATTATAAAGAAAGAGCGATAATTAACGAATTACATTATATAAAACACGAGACGGAAATTAAATAATTCGTATTCACTAAACTTGCGCCAAAACCACCTATCACCACAACTTAGGGGAAGCCATATGGGCAGCCCCTTTCTCGCCTCAACAAACACCTACAACCACCATCATTCCACCCCCAAAACAGCCACCATTCGACTACCCACAACTACCCCTCACACCACTTCATATCCCGTCCCAAAATCAGTCCAAAACAGCCCCGAAACAGACCACCAAACTCGTCAAACAGACCACACTGAGACGCCTAGACACGAGATTTTCAACTATAAACCAGATGGAACTGATAATTTATACATATAACAACACCCAACATAACCCAAATTGACTTCCAAATACTGTCCCACAACAGCCCACCAGCAACTCCATTTCGACTGTCCCGAAACAGTCTGAATGCTGCAATAAAACCGTTCCCAAAACAGAGGAATGAGCAGTACTAGCCACGGTACAAAACAGAGTTTCAGCCGCTATTTTTGTCCAAACTCAAGATGGAAATTGAAGCCAAAGCTAATGTTTTAGCACGAATTCCCCTGAAAGGATCCGGCCTGAAGGTTTAGTAGTGTAGGTATCTAGTTCTAATATTTAAGGTAAAATGTACAGTGATGAATGAAATAAATTATATAAGAGCAATAATGTTTATGTTTCCTGGATAAGTTGAATGATAATAAAGAAAGTAAGAAGAAAGTGTAGTAAGAATAACAAGCTAATTATATATGTTTTTTTGTATATTGCTTCGTATCCTTTACAAATGTTCCTCCACTCTATTTATACTCTTTCTATTCTAACGTTACAATTGATTTTATGCTCCCCCTGGTTGTTGAAACCGTCTCCTGATTAATAGGGAATGTGCCCTTTTAATCCGGTTGACTTATTCTAACTCAACAACTTCTCCTTTTTCTCTTCTTGCACGTTGTAGTTTATGGAAATTGCACGTTCTTGTAGTTGGACTTGGTCTTCCGTAAGAAAAGAGCATGTGCATAATTGTCTTGTTGATTTGCTGATTATTCATCTTGCTGGAGATTCCCACCAGGCTACTCTACTATTGTTATCAGGCCTCTTGATCAACTTTTCTGTCAAATAATAACTGTAATTGTCTGGACTCTGGTTGCCCCAATCAGCCTAATTAAGTCAGGCTAGAGTGAAGTCAGACCAGGCTAAATTGGACCTAACAATTGCCCCTTGACATTTTACCCGTGCTGGATCAGGCCAGGGG
Source organism: Silene latifolia (assembly GCF_048544455.1). Classification (NCBI taxonomy): domain Eukaryota; kingdom Viridiplantae; phylum Streptophyta; class Magnoliopsida; order Caryophyllales; family Caryophyllaceae; genus Silene; species Silene latifolia. The sequence continues at coordinate 38,906,059 of NC_133538.1, forward strand.
TGAGATGTCAATTTTACCGGGCTCAAAAATAAAAAAGAATCACAATTACTCAATGACTCTTAGACTTCTAGTGACCGTTAAACACTGCAACGACTAGCAAGATGATGTCACGCTGATTTTTTGCAATTTCTAGGGTTTTTGCACCGTTATTTTTCTCCTATAAATACGGTATTGATGGTGAGTTTATTCTTCACCAAAATTCTTCTACTTCTCTTACTGTATTCTCCTACTTCTCAGAAGGCTGCAGCTAAACCTGAACCAGCAGATATCCACAAAGAGGAGGTGGTTGAGATTGATCCTCATGCACGTGCTATAGCGTTTAAATACCAGGATTCTGTTTTATCTGCTCTCCGATCACTTGAATCCTCTTTTCCTGAAGAGAATCTGTTGAAAACGAACTATGATGGGGTTTTAAGGGAGAAAAAATTGATCCCTGATTCAGCTGAGGTTTGGATCCCTGAATCTTGTCCGGTCAGAGCTAATTGGGTGTCACCTGGCTGGTTCTGCATCTATGAATGGGCGTTCCAGGCTGGTTGTAAGTTGCCTTTTACTCCCTTGATGATTGATACTATCCGAGCCATGGAAGTATCACCCTTCCAAATTATGCCAATGGTGTGGAAACTTGTCCATTCCATTGAGAATTTATGTGCTAAACATAAACTTACAATTACTGTCAATGACACCAAGGCAGTATATCACCTGAAAAACCCCTCTACTGGTCGTTTTAATTTAAGAATTAAGTCAAAAATGTCTTCATTAATTACTAATCTGGATTATGGAGACGATAAAGGCTGGGCGAAGACTTACTTATTCATCCGGACTGACACCCTGGGGTCTGGCCTGGATTATCTGAGATATCCTCCTTTGGAGAGTGGTAGATGTCCTGTATTCTTGATTTGCATTTTATATTGTATGAATTCGAAATATTTAATTTTTACCTGAGTATTTTGGGGGTGTTTGCAGCACCTGGCTGGAACTTTGATCCTCTTGATGAGGAATCCGTTTCAAGGATAGCGGCCTTTCTTGCTCTTCCCGAGGAAGAAAGGACTTGGCCCGGTAGTCTGGGTAGGGATTTGTTGCCCCGGTACATGAAGCCTAAGCTGAATGTAGTTAAAGTGCCTAAAGGCAAGCCTAGCTCTACTGCTCTCTCATGTATGTCTTCTTTATATTTTTGTGTTGCCTGCTGTCTTCATGTTATTTCTTTCCTGCTACTTATTATTATTATTATTATTATTATTATTATTATTATTTTATTCAGTATATAGGTCTTTTGCTAGAATGGCTAGCTTCAGTGTAGCCGACTTGAAGGCTGGGGTTGCTAGGATTTCTGAGCAATCCAAAAGTCAAGAGGCTACTGGTAGTGGGAGCGACAAGACTCTTGATATTTGGTTTCTGATGTTCAGCCTCATAAGGAGCCGCCCAGGCTTGTGTCCCCAGAGGTTGTCCAGCCTTCCAAGAGGAGAAGAGAGGTTGCTGTCTCTGAGGAAGAAGGGGGAGAAAAGGAGCCTATTCAGGCCCAACCAATAAGAAGCGTCAGGGGGGTACCTGCTCAGTTGGATGATATGGATGCTGCTCGGGCACAGATAAATGATTTTTCTACCAATGTCAGTGGCCAGCTTTTATCTGATAATGCCCTTGAATCTTCTACTAAGGTTATGGCTCTCCTGTCTTCTCTTATGGCAAAGGCTGTTGCTCTTGCTTCTCAAGCCAAGGAGGTTAGTTGCAAAAGGTTTATTACTTTTATTATTATGTATTTTTGTATTGCCTTTTTTCCCTTGGGTTTGGTTAATTGGTTTCCTTTCATCCTTCTATAGGACTTGGATGCTGGGCTAATTACTGCTTGTCAGCTCAAGGATGCCCGATCTAGAATCATTGGCTTGGAAGAAAAATTGGACAAGGTTAACCATGATTTGCACACGTCCAGGGGTAATGAGTCAGTACTTCAGTCTCAGCTAGGGTTAGCTAGAGAGGCATCTAGGGCTGCTCAGGTTTGTGAGGTGGCTGCAAAAAATGCTGAGAAAGCAGCCAAGCAAGAGCTCGAAGCTGTAAGGGAAGAGCTTGAAGCTGTTAAGAGAAAGTTGGCTGCTGAGAAGCAGGCAATGCAGGATCAGCTGAGGAAAAATGAAGATCTTGGTCTTTGAGAAGGTCTTTGGTGGAGGCACGGCTTATCGATGTCTTTGCTCAGCTTCTTTGGAAAGGCCGGGTTGATGCTATGAGGGATCCGGAATCTGACAGGGCTAATTGGGATCCGGATCGGGACGAGACAGCTCTGGACACCCAGTATCCTGACTTGGCCAATATGGGTCATGAAGAAGAAGTAGATTCTCCTCCTTCCAAGGAAAAATCTGCTGATCAGGAAATGGTAGAAGGTTGTGGGTCGGTTTCTGATTCGAAACCTGTTTAGACTTGTGTTTTTGTTTTTTGTTTTGACCCATCCGGAGGATGTTCCCGGAATGGATACTTGTTTCTTTTTGGGTAATTTTGGGTATGTTGTTTAAGGGGTTGATGTTTTTGGAATGAACATTTTGTTTCGATCTTTGATGGTTTTTCTTTGTGTTTTGGATAGTTGGATAAGGCATATTTGTAGTATTGGATGTGTCTTGGATCGGGCCGATTATTTGATGGATTAGGCCAGTTTCGTTATCTTGGATCGATCGCCAGGCTTTTGTGTCATGGGTGGGGTTATTGCCCTGCCTGGAGGGCTTACGTCCTATGCCTCATGCGGAGGGCTTATAACCCATTTATGATATACAATCCAGGAAAGTTTTCCCAAGTTTGTATATTTGGACCGAGCTCGGTATTTTAAGGCCTACTTTTGCAAATCGGAAGTTGGATATTTTTTGTTTATGGAGTGGCCCTCAATCTTGAAAATTTGTTTTAAGTAAGGTGTTAATTCAATGCATTATCTTAAACAAATATTAAAGATTCTACTTGGTAGGGGAAAAAAGAAAAACAAAGACATTAACAAGTATTTAGGCACATAGTAAGAAAAATCATAAGAACCGTCAACAACATGATTTGCAACTCGGTTAAAGGTAAGGTCTAATCAGTCTCTAGTGAGAAGGGTAGTGGAAAGGTCCTTTCGGTCCGCTATCCGCCCTAGATTCTTCCTAAATAGCTTTCACTCTGATTAGGGTAGTCTATTGTTCATAGCAGGTCTTAATTCATTCCAATCTTTCGATCTAGGTCTGAGTTCTAGCGGATTAATTAATGAGTCGCATGTATTCAACTAATCAATTACCATTATATGCTATGATTAAAAATTCTCACATGAAAACTACCAGATCTAATTATAACATTACTACAAATCCGCCATGGTTCCCCTAAATCCTAGCAAAAAGGGTATTAGCTACGCATGATATTAGTAGAACTAATAGAAATAATTGAAATAATTAATTTTGACATAGCAATAAGATGAATTAATGGAAACAACATAAACTAGTTAATTCTAATAAACGAATGATAGCAATCAAGGGAGTAAAGGAATCAAGAGAAGATGTAATTAAGAATTAAAACTATAATTAAATTACTAGAGAAGAGGGGATAGGAATTACAGAAGTATGAGATCCGGAATAACAGAGAGAGCAAAGTAACGTGATATGAGGTTGAATGATAAGAAAAAAAGTGATGGAAGAAGTGTTTAACAGTATGAAAGATAACCTAATAATTTTTACTAAGTCCGTCTTAAATAATAAGAGGATTAGTGAGCCGAAATTATAAAACAGATTTCGACCAAACTGCAGATAAGTCGATCGACCAAGAAGAATAGCCGTCGACTTTTTGTCGTCGTCGCGCATTCTTCCAATGAGCACTCAACTTCAAACTGCCGCCATTTCTTCGTTACTTGGACAAACAGAGCGTTTTCGGTGGCGTTGGAAAGCTAAGAGGACAAAATTTCATCTCCAATTAGAATCACCGAAAAATATGTTGTAGAACTCGAGATATGACTCTTCAAATTAGGCACTAGTAATTTGAAGTTCTTCCTTTGCTCGCCTAGCTATCTTACTTCTTTGCGCATCACAATTAGTAGTTTCCAAGCTCCGACTCAACTCATCTCCTAAATGCATGCATAGGGACATGTTTTAGGCATGATTATGCTCCTTTCCTGGTTTATACCGCAAATAATACAAGACAAACCAAAGTAGACAATTCGGGAGACATTTGTAGCTAAACACTACACAAAATGCATAGAAGTGCGTGCAAATGAAGTACGAAATACCTATATAAAATGCACGCATTAAATAACATTCAAAACATGTGTAGTCAACCATGGATAAGGCATATGATACATACAAACGAGACAATCCAACCAAAACGCCCTAAATGATAATACAACTATTAACATGCATGGCTATATGAATAATATGATACAAGAAGGCTAAGTGAACAATAATTAGACTTATATGACACAACACAAGTATCCGGCTCAGGGGCTACCTTTAAAGCATGTCCAAGACACAACACACAAGTATCTGGCTCAGAGGCTACCTTTAAAGCATGTCCAAGACACAACACACAAGTATCTGGCTCAGAGGCTACCTTTAAAGCATGTCCAAGACACAACACACGAGTATCTGGCTTAGAGGCTACCTTTAAAGCATGTCCAAGACACAACACACAAGCATCTGGCTCAGAGGCTGCCTTTAAAGCATGTCCAAGACACAACACATAAGTATCTGGGACGGGATTACTAATGTCACATTCATACTTATGGCTTGCATCTCACCATAAGAACTTATGGGAACATCAATCCCGACGATCATATCGCAACTAGAAGGATTATAGCTCACCTCTAGTATCCGATAGGACCAAGACTCTCACAACCGAACAATACAAGGCATTATCAAGAATACGACCCCTTACAAGTAACTATTTATAATAAATATATCATGTATTATATTAATAAATATTCCACTTTATAATTTAACATGCCGGTTAAATAAAATATAACAAGCGATAATGAATAATTTACGTTATGTGAAATTTACGGGATAAAATGTAAGCCAGCTTATGTGACTCATTCATGAGCCCACTTCAAAATATAAGGTTGGCTCGACAATTAAAAAATGACGAGTCCAACAGCTAAAACATGTAAAGCCCAACAATTGCATCACATGAAGCCCAACAAATAAACCATATGATGTCCAACAAGTTAAACATGTAAAGCCCAACAAACTAATCATGTGAAGTCCAAGTATTTACACATATCAAATCCGACAAATTCAACACAACAAGCCCAATAATTGTAATGTATTTAGACCAACAATTAAATTATAAAGAAAGAGCGATAATTAACGAATTACATTATATAAAACACGAGACGGAAATTAAATAATTCGTATTCACTAAACTTGCGCCAAAACCACCTATCACCACAACTTAGGGGAAGCCATATGGGCAGCCCCTTTCTCGCCTCAACAAACACCTACAACCACCATCATTCCACCCCCAAAACAGCCACCATTCGACTACCCACAACTACCCCTCACACCACTTCATATCCCGTCCCAAAATCAGTCCAAAATGTACCCCAAACAGACCACCAAACTCGTCAAACAGACCACACCGAGACGCCTAGACACGAGATTTTCAACTATAAACCAGATGGAACCCGATAATTTATACATATAACAACACCCAACATAACCCAAATTGACTTCCAAATCTTGTCCCACAACGACCCACCAAAGAACTCCATTTCGATTTGTCCCAAAACAATCGAATCTTTCAATAAAACCGTTCCCAAAACAGAGGAATGAGCGAACTAGCCACGGTACAAAACAGAGTTTCAGCCGCTATTTTTGTCCAAACTCAAGATGGAAATTGAAGCCAAAGCTAATGTTTTAGCACGAATTCCCCTGAAAGGATCCGGCCTGAAGGTTTAGTAGTGTAGGTATCTAGTTCTAATATTTAAGGTAAAATGTACAGTGATGAATGAAATAAATTATATAAGAGCAATAATGTTTATGTTTCCTGGATAAGTTGAATGATAATAAAGAAAGTAAGAAGAAAGTGTAGTAAGAATAACAAGCTAATTATATATGTTTTTTTGTATATTGCTTCGTATCCTTTACAAATGTTCCTCCACTCTATTTATACTCTTTCTATTCTAACGTTACAATTGATTTTATGCTCCCCCTGGTTGTTGAAACCGTCTCTCCGATTAATAGGGAATGTGCCCTTTTAATCCGGTTGACTTATTCTAACTCAACAACTTCTCCTTTTTCTCTTCTTGCACGTTGTAGTTTATGGAAATTGCACGTTCTTGTAGTTGGACTTGGTCTTCCGTAAGAAAAGAGCATGTGCATAATTGTCTTGTTGATTTGCTGATTATTCATCTTGCTGGAGATTCCCACCAGGCTACTCTACTATTGTTATCAGGCCTCTTGATCAACTTTTCACAAATAATAACGTAATTGTCCGGACTCTGGTTGCCCCAATCAGGCCTAATTAAGTCGGCTAGAGTGAAGTCGGACCAGGCTAAATTGGACCTAACAATTGCCCCTTGACATTTTACCCGTGCTGGATCCGGCCAGGGGTGAGATGTCAATTTTACCGGGCTCAAAAATAAAAAAGAATCACAATTACTCAATGACTCTTAGACTTCTAGTGACCGTTAAACACTGCAACGACTAGCAAGATGATGTCACGCTGACAGTTTTGCAATTTCTAGGGTTTTTGCACCGTTATTTTTCTCCTATAAATACGGTATTGATGGTGAGTTTATTCTTCACCAAAATTCTTCTACTTCTCTTACTGTATTCTCCTACTTCTCGGAAAATTTAAACTAAACCAACAGAGATATCCACAAAGAGGAGGTGGTTGAGATTGATCCTCATGCACGTGCTATAGCGTTTAAATACCAGGATTCTGTTTTATCTGCTCTCCGATCACTTGAATCCTCTTTTCCTGAAGAGAATCTGTTGAAAACGAACTATGATGGGGTTTTAAGGGAGAAAAAATTGATCCCTGATTCAGCTGAGGTTTGGATCCCTGAATCTTGTCCGGTCAGAGCTAATTGGGTGTCACCTGGCTGGTTCTGCATCTATGAATGGGCGTTCCAGGCTGGTTGTAAGTTGCCTTTTACTCCCTTGATGATTGATACTATCCGAGCCATGGAAGTATCACCCTTCCAAATTATGCCAATGGTGTGGAAACTTGTCCATTCCATTGAGAATTTATGTGCTAAACATAAACTTACAATTACTGTCAATGACACCAAGGCAGTATATCACCTGAAAAACCCCTCTCTTTGGTCGTTTTAATTTAAGAATTAAGTCAAAAATGTCTTCATTAATTACTAATCTGGATTATGGAGACGATAAAGGTCAGTGGCGAAGACTTACTTATTCATCCTGACCGACACCCTGGGTCCGGCTGGATTATCGAGATATCCTCCTTTGGAGAGTGGTAGATGTCCTGTATTCTTGATTTGCATTTTATATTGTATGAATTCGAAATATTTAATTTTTACCCGAGTATTTTGGGGGTGTTTGCAAGACTGGCGGAACTTTGATCCTCTTGATGAGGAATCCGTTTCAAGGATAGCGGCCTTTCTTGCTCTTCCCGAGGAAGAAAGGACTTGGCCCGATAGTCCGGGTAGGGATTTGTTGCCCCGTACATGAAGCCTAAGTGAATGTAGTTAAAGTGCCTAAAGGCAAGCCTAGCTCTCTTTGCTCTCTCATGTATGTCTTCTTTATATTTTTGTGTTTTCTTTGTTGTCTTCATGTTATTTCTTTCCTGCTACTTATTATTATTATTATTATTATTATTATTATTATTATTTTATTCAGTATATAGGTCTTTTGCTAGAATGGCTAGCTTCAGTGTAGCCGACTTGAAGGCTGGGGTTGCTAGGATTTCCGAGCAATCCAAAAGTCAAGAGGCTACTGGGTAGTGGGAGCGACAAGACTCTTGATATTTGGTTTCGATGTTCACCTCATAAGGAGCCGCCCGGGCTTGTGTCCCCGAGGTTGTCCAGCCTTCCAAGAGGAGAAGAGAGGTTCTTTGTCTCGAGGAAGAAGGGGGAAAAAGGAGCCTATTCAGCCCAACCAATAAGAAGCGTCGGGGGTACCGCTCGGTTGGATGATATGGATCTTTGCTCGGGCACGGATAAATGATTTTTCTACCAATGTCAGTGGCCGGCTTTTATCTGATAATGCCCTTGAATCTTCTACTAAGGTTATGGCTCTCCTGTCTTCTCTTATGGCAAAGGCTGTTGCTCTTGCTTCTCAAGCCAAGGAGGTTAGTTGCAAAAGGTTTATTACTTTTATTATTATGTATTTTTGTATTGCCTTTTTTCCCTTGGGTTTGGTTAATTGGTTTCCTTTCATCCTTCTATAGGACTTGGATCTTTGGGCTAATTCATCGCTTGTCGGCTCAAGGATGCCCGATCTAGAATCATTGGCTTGGAAGAAAAATTGGACAAGGTTAACCATGATTTGCACACGTCCGGGGGTAATGAGTCGATTTCGATCTCGGCTAGGGTTAGCTAGAGAGGCATCTAGGGCTGCTCAGGTTTGTGAGGTGGCTGCAAAAAATGCTGAGAAAGCAGCCAAGCAAGAGCTCGAAGCTGTAAGGGAAGAGCTTGAAGGCTGTTAAGAGAAAGTTGGTCTGTTCGAAGCGAGCAATGCGAGATCACCGTGAGGAAAAATGAAGATCTTGGTCTTTGAGAAGGTCTTTGGTGGAGGCACGGCTTGCGATCTTTGCTCAGTACTTCTTTGGGAAAGGCCGGGTTGATGCTATGAGGGATCCGGAATCTGACAGGGCTAATTGGGATCCGGATCGGGACGAGACAGCTCTGGACACCCAGTATCCTGACTTGGCCAATATGGGTCATGAAGAAGAAGTAGATTCTCCTCCTTCCAAGGAAAAATCTGCTGATCAGGAAATGGTAGAAGGTTGTGGGTCGGTTTCTGATTCGAAACCTGTTTAGACTTGTGTTTTTGTTTTTTTGTTTTGACCCATCCAGAGGGGATGTTCCTGGAATGGATACTTGTTTCTTTTTTGGGTAATTTTGGGTATGTTGTTTCTGGGGTTGATGTTTTTGGAATGAACATTTTGTTTCGATCTTTGATGGTTTTTCTTTGTGTTTTGGATAGTTGGATAAGGCATATTTGTAGTATTGGATGTGTACTGGATCGGGCCAGTTATTTGACTGGATTAGGCCAGGTTTCGTTGTACTGGATCTGGCCAGGCTTTTGTGTCATGGGTGGGGTTATTGCCTGTCTGGAGGGCTTACGTCCTATGCCTGTCTGGAGGGCTTATAACCCATTTATGATATACAATCCAGGAAAAGTTTTCCCAAGTTTGTATATTTGGACTGAGCTCAGTATTTTAAGGCCTACTTTTGCAACTGGAAGTTGGATATTTTTTGTTTATGGAGTGGCCCTCAATCTTGAAAATTTGTTTTAAGTAAGGTGTTAATTCAATGCATTATCTTAAACAAATATTAAAGATTCTACTTGGTAGGGGAAAAAAGAAAAACAAAGACATTAACAAGTATTTAGGCACATAGTAAGAAAAATCATAAGAACCGTCAACAACAGATTTGCAACTCAGTTAAAGGTAAGGTCTAATCAGTCTCTAGTGAGAAGGGTAGTGGAAAGGTCCTTTCGGTCCGCTATCCGCCCTAGATTCTTCCTAAATAGCTTTCACTCTGATTAGGGTAGTCTATTGTTCATAGCAGGTCTTAATTCATTCCAATCTTTCGATCTAGGTCTGAGTTCTAGCGGATTAATTAATGAGTCGCATGTATTCAACTAATCAATTACCATTATATGCTATGATTAAAAATTCTCACATGAAAACTACCAGATCTAATTATAACATTACTACAAATCCGCCATGGTTCCCCTAAATCCTAGCAAAAAGGGTATTAGCTACGCATGATATTAGTAGAACTAATAGAAATAATTGAAATAATTAATTTTGACATAGCAATAAGATGAATTAATGGAAACAACATAAACTAGTTAATTCTAATAAACGAATGATAGCAATCAAGGGAGTAAAGGAATCAAGAGAAGATGTAATTAAGAATTAAAACTATAATTAAATTACTAGAGAAGAGGGGATAGGAATTACAGAAGTATGAGATCCGGAATAACAGAGAGAGCAAAGTAACGTGATATGAGGTTGAATGATAAGAAAAAAAGTGATGGAAGAAGTGTTTAACAGTATGAAAGATAACCTAATAATTTTTACTAAGTCCGTCTTAAATAATAAGAGGATTAGTGAGCCGAAATTATAAAACAGATTTCGACCAAACTGCAGATAAGTCGATCGACCAAGAAGAATAGCCGTCGACTTTTTGTCGTCGCGCAGTTCCTGCAATGAGCACTGAACTTCAAACTGCCGCCATTTCTTCGTTACTTGGACAAACAGAGCGTTTTCGGTGGCGTTGGAAAGCTAAGAGGACAAAATTTCATCTCCAATTAGAATCACCGAAAAATATGTTGTAGAACTCGAGATATGACTCTTCAAATTAGGCACTAGTAATTTGAAGTTCTTCCTTTGCTCGCCTAGCTATCTTACTTCTTTGCGCATCACAATTAGTAGTTTCCAAGCTCCGACTCAACTCATCTCCTAAATGCATGCATAGGGACATGTTTTAGGCATGATTATGCTCCTTTCCGGTTTATACCTGCAAATAATACAAGACAAACCAAAGTAGACAATTCGGGAGACATTTGTAGCTAAACACTACACAAAATGCATAGAAGTGCGTGCAAATGAAGTACGAAATACCTATATAAAATGCACGCATTAAATAACATTCAAAACATGTGTAGTCAACCATGGATAAGGCATATGATACATACAAACGAGACAATCCAACCAAAACGCCCTAAATGATAATACAACTATTAACATGCATGGCTATATGAATAATATGATACAAGAAGGCTAAGTGAACAATAATTAGACTTATATGACACAACACAAGTATCCGCTCGGGGCTACCTTTAAAGCATGTCCAAGATACAACACACAAGTATCTGGCTCAGAGGCTACCTTTAAAGCATGTCCAAGACACAACACACAAGTATCTGGCTCAGAGGCTACCTTTAAAGCATGTCCAAGACACAACACACGAGTATCTGGCTTAGAGGCTACCTTTAAAGCATGTCCAAGACACAACACACAAGCATCTGGCTCAGAGGCTACCTTTAAAGCATGTCCAAGACACAACACATAAGTATCTGGGACGGGATTACTAATGTCACATTCATACTTATGGCTTGCATCTCACCATAAGAACTTATGGGAACATCAATCCCGACGATCATATCGCAACTAGAAGGATTATAGCTCACCTCTAGTATCCGATAGGACCAAGACTCTCACAACCGAACAATACAAGGCATTATCAAGAATACGACCCCTTACAAGTAACTATTTATAATAAATATATCATGTATTATATTAATAAATATTCCACTTTATAATTTAACATGCCGGTTAAATAAAATATAACAAGCGATAATGAATAATTTACGTTATGTGAAATTTACGGGATAAAATGTAAGCCAGCTTATGTGACTCATTCATGAGCCCACTTCAAAATATAAGGTTGGCTCGACAATTAAAAAATGACGAGTCCAACAGCTAAAACATGTAAAGCCCAACAATTGCATCACATGAAGCCCAACAAATAAACCATATGATGTCCAACAAGTTAAACATGTAAAGCCCAACAAACTAATCATGTGAAGTCCAAGTATTTACACATATCAAATCCGACAAATTCAACACAACAAGCCCAATAATTGTAATGTATTTAGACCAACAATTAAATTATAAAGAAAGAGCGATAATTAACGAATTACATTATATAAAACACGAGACGGAAATTAAATAATTCGTATTCACTAAACTTGCGCCAAAACCACCTATCACCACAACTTAGGGGAAGCCATATGGGCAGCCCCTTTCTCGCCTCAACAAACACCTACAACCACCATCATTCCACCCCCAAAACAGCCACCATTCGACTACCCACAACTACCCCTCACACCACTTCATATCCCGTCCCAAAATCAGTCCAAAACAGCCCCGAAACAGACCACCAAACTCGTCAAACAGACCACACTGAGACGCCTAGACACGAGATTTTCAACTATAAACCAGATGGAACTGATAATTTATACATATAACAACACCCAACATAACCCAAATTGACTTCCAAATACTGTCCCACAACAGCCCACCAGCAACTCCATTTCGACTGTCCCGAAACAGTCTGAATGCTGCAATAAAACCGTTCCCAAAACAGAGGAATGAGCAGTACTAGCCACGGTACAAAACAGAGTTTCAGCCGCTATTTTTGTCCAAACTCAAGATGGAAATTGAAGCCAAAGCTAATGTTTTAGCACGAATTCCCCTGAAAGGATCCGGCCTGAAGGTTTAGTAGTGTAGGTATCTAGTTCTAATATTTAAGGTAAAATGTACAGTGATGAATGAAATAAATTATATAAGAGCAATAATGTTTATGTTTCCTGGATAAGTTGAATGATAATAAAGAAAGTAAGAAGAAAGTGTAGTAAGAATAACAAGCTAATTATATATGTTTTTTTGTATATTGCTTCGTATCCTTTACAAATGTTCCTCCACTCTATTTATACTCTTTCTATTCTAACGTTACAATTGATTTTATGCTCCCCCTGGTTGTTGAAACCGTCTCCTGATTAATAGGGAATGTGCCCTTTTAATCCGGTTGACTTATTCTAACTCAACAACTTCTCCTTTTTCTCTTCTTGCACGTTGTAGTTTATGGAAATTGCACGTTCTTGTAGTTGGACTTGGTCTTCCGTAAGAAAAGAGCATGTGCATAATTGTCTTGTTGATTTGCTGATTATTCATCTTGCTGGAGATTCCCACCAGGCTACTCTACTATTGTTATCAGGCCTCTTGATCAACTTTTCTGTCAAATAATAACTGTAATTGTCTGGACTCTGGTTGCCCCAATCAGCCTAATTAAGTCAGGCTAGAGTGAAGTCAGACCAGGCTAAATTGGACCTAACAATTGCCCCTTGACATTTTACCCGTGCTGGATCAGGCCAGGGGTGAGATGTCAATTTTACCGGGCTCAAAAATAAAAAAGAATCACAATTACTCAATGACTCTTAGACTTCTAGTGACCGTTAAACACTGCAACGACTAGCAAGATGATGTCACGCTGACAGTTTTGCAATTTCTAGGGTTTTTGCACCGTTATTTTTCTCCTATAAATACGGTATTGATGGTGAGTTTATTCTTCACCAAAATTCTTCTACTTCTCTTACTGTATTCTCCTACTTCTCAGAAGGCTGCAGCTAAACCTGAACCAGCAGATATCCACAAAGAGGAGGTGGTTGAGATTGATCCTCATGCTCGTGCTATAGCGTTTAAATACCAGGATTCTGTTTTATCTGCTCTCCGATCACTTGAATCCTCTTTTCTGAAGAGAAATCTGTTGAAAACGAACTATGATGGGGTTTTAAGGAGAAAAAATTGATCCCCGATTCACCGAGGTTTGGATCCTGAATCTTGTCCTGGCGAGCTAATTGGGTGTCACCTGGTTGGTTCTCGCATCTATGAATGGGCGTTCAAGGCTGGTTGTAAGTTGCCTTTTACTCCCTTGATGATTGATACTATCCGAGCCATGGAAGTATCACCTTTCCAAATTATGCCAATGGTGTGGAAACTTGTCCATTCCATTGAGAATTTATGTGCTAAACATAAACTTACAATTACTGTCAATGACACCAAGGCAGTATATCACCTGAAAAACCCCTCTACTGGTCGTTTTAATTTAAGAATTAAGTCAAAAATGTCTCCATTAATTACTAATCTGGATTATGGAGACGATAAAGGCTGGGCGAAGACTTACTTATTCATCCGGACTGACACCCTGGGGTCTGGCCTGGATTATCTGAGATATCCTCCTTTGGAGAGTGGTAGGTGTCCTGTATTCTTGATTTGCATTTTATATTGTATGAATTCGAAATATTTAATTTTTACCTGAGTATTTTGGGGGTGTTTGCAGCACCTGGCTGGAACTTTGATCCTCTTGATGAGGAATCCGTTTCAAGGATAGCGGCCTTTCTTGCTCTTCCCGAGGAAGAAAGGACTTGGCCCGGTAGTCTGGGTAGGGATTTGTTGCCCCGGTACATGAAGCCTAAGCTGAATGTAGTTAAAGTGCCCAAAGGCAAGCCTAGCTCTACTGCTCTCTCCTGTATGTCTTCTTTATATTTTTGTGTTGCCTGCTGTCTTCATGTTATTTCTTTCCTGCTACTTATTATTATTTTTTTTTATTTATTCAGTATATAGGTCTTACGCTGGACGGCTAGCTTCGATGCGGCCGACTTGAAGGTCAGGGTTGCTAGGATTTCGAGCAATCCAAAAGTCAAGAGGCTACGGTAGTGGGAGCGACAAGACTCTTGATATTTGGTTTCGATGTTCGGCCTCATAAGGAGCCGCCCAGGCTTGTGTCCCCAGAGGTTGTCCAGCCTTGCAAGAGGAGAAGAGAGGCTGCTGTCTCTGAGGAAGAAGGGGGAGAAAAGGAGCCTATTCAGGCCCAACCAATAAGAAGCGCCAGGGGGTGCCTGCTCAGTTGGATGATATGGATGCTGCTCGGGCACAGATAAATGATTCTTCTACCAATGTCAGTGGCCAGCTTTTATCGATAATGCCCTTGAATCTTCTACTAAGGTTTTGGCTCTCTGTCTTCTCTTATGGCAAAGGTCATTGCTCTTGCTTCTCAAGCCAAGGAGGTTAGTTGCAAAGGGTTTATTACTTTTATTATTATGTATTTTTGTATTGCCTTTTTTCCCTTGGGTTTGGTTAATTGGTTTCCTTTCATCCTTCTATAGGGCTTGGATGTTGGGCTAATTACTGCTTGTCAGCTCAAGGATGCCCGAGCTAGAATCATTGGCTTGGAAGAAAAATTGGACAAGGTTAACCATGATTTGCACACGTCCAGGGGTAATGAGTCGATGCTTGATCTCGGCTAGGGTTAGCCAGGGAGGCATCTAGGGCTGCTCGGGTTTGTGAGGTGGCTGCAAAAATGCTTTGAGAAAGCGACCAAGCAAGAGCTCGAAGTCAGTAAGGGAAGAGCTTGAAGGCTGTTAAGAGAGAGTTGGTGGCGAGAAGCGAGGCAATGCGAGATCAGTGAGGAAAAATGAAGATCTTGGTCTTTGAGAAGGTCTTTGGTGGAGGCACGGCTTCTTGATCTTTGCTCAGTACTTCTTTGGGAAAGGCCGGGTTGATGCTATGAGGGATCCGGAATCTGACAGGGCTAAGTGGGATCCGGATCGGGATGAGACAGCTCTGGACACCCAGTATCCTGACTTGGCCAATATGGGTCATGAAGAAGAAGTAGATTCTCCTCATTCCAAGGAAAAATCTGCTGATCAGGAAATGGTAGAAGGTTGTGGGTCGGTTTCTGATTCGAAACCTGTTTAGACTTGTGTTTTTGTTTTTTTGTTTTGACCCATCCAGGGGGGATGTTCCTGGAATGGATACTTGTTTCTTTTTTGGGTAATTTTGGGTATGTTGTTTCTGGGGTTGATGTTTTTGGAATGAATATTTTGTTTCGATCTTTGATGGTTTTTCTTTGTGTTTTGGATAGTTGGATAAGGCATATTTGTAGTATTGGATGTGTACTGGATCGGGCCAGTTATTTGACTGGATTAGGCCAGGTTTCGTTGTACTGGATCTGGCCAGGCTTTTGTGTCATGGGTGGGGTTATTGCCTGTCTGGAGGGCTTACGTCCCATGCCTGTCTGGAGGGCTTATAACCCATTTATGATATACAATCCAGGAAAAGTTTTCCCAAGTTTGTATATTTGGACTGAGCTCAGTATTTTAAGGCCTACTTTTGCAACTGGAAGTTGGATATTTTTTGTTTATGAGTAATATATATGCTAGTGGAGTGGCCCCCAATCTTGAAAATTTGTTTTAAGTAAGGTGTTAATTCAATGCATTATTTTAAACAAATATTGAAGATTCTACTTGGTAGGGGAAAAAAGAAAAAGAAAGACATTAACAAGTATTTAGGCACATAGTAAGAAAAATTATATAAGACATTTATCCTTATAATGGCAAGTATCATACATTTAGTTGCATATCAAGCCAGGCAAAAAGAGGTAAGGTAAAGATTTTACCTGGGCTGGGGGATATATTTTATATGTGAAATAGTTTTAAATGTGCAACATTCCAAGCTTTGGGGATCATTTCGCCATCCATGGTCTGTAGCTTGTAAGCGCCCTGACCGGCTATTGAGTCGATCAGGTAGGGACCTTCCCAGGTTGGGGCCAATTTGCCTGCATTTTTCTCCTTTGTATTTTGAAAAAAAATTCTGAGGATGAGGTCTCCTATCCTGAATACTCTGGCTTTAACAGTCTTGTTGTAGCTTTTGGCCACTGTTTGCTGATAGGTTGCCATTCTAATGTTGGCTGCATCTCTCAGTTCTTCTGTTAAGTCCAGGCTATCCTCCATTAGAGGTGTATTACTTGTTATTGTATTCAGGCTGCATCTGGCTGATGGGATATCGACTTCTGCTGGGATTACTGCTTCACACCCATAGACCAAGGAGTAGGGGGTTTGGCCTGTGGATGTTTTAGGCGTGGTCCGGTCAGCCTAGAGGACCAAAGGGAGTTCTTCAGCCCATCTACCTTTCCTTTTTTTCTAGCTTCTTCTTCTTCAGACAACTGATTATTACTTTGTTGCTGGATTCTGCCTGACCATTGGCTTTTGGATAACCTGGTGTAGAGGTCACCAGGTTGATATTCCATTGAGAACAGAAAGCTGCTGTTCTTTTTCCCATGAATTGTGTGCCATTGTCACATACTATTTCTGAGGGTATGCCATATCTGCATATGATGTTATGTTTGATGAATGATATGACATCCTTCTCTTTGACTTGCCTGTATGAATCAGCCTCTATCCATTTGGAGAAGTAGTCAGTCATTGCTAGCATGAAAACTTTTTGCCCGGGTGCTTAAGGAAGTTTTCCTACTATATCCATGCCCCATTTCATAAATGGCCAGGGAGCGGATATGGAATGTAGCTCCTCAGATGGTTGGTGGATATATGGTCCATGAATTTGGCAGGCTTCGCATTTAGAACTGAATTCCAAGCAATCGGCCCTCAGGGTAGGCCAGAAGTAGCCTGTTTTGAGTACTTTGCTTGCCCGGCTCCTGCCACCTTTATGAGTGCCACAGTATCCTCCATGGATTTCTGATAGTATCTGTTCAGCTTCCTGTGGTTCCGGGCATCTGAGGTATGGTCCTGCCTGCGATTTATTAAAAAGCACATTGTTAATAATAGTATATGAAGCAACTTTGATTTAAAGTGCTCTGGCATCTTGTTTATTCAGGGGAAGGATTCCCTGCTGGAGCCAATCATAGTAAGGTTTTGTCCATGAATTGGAGACATATATTGGGAAAGTTTCATCTTGTTTATTTATTACAAGTTCTAATAAATGTATGATAGAGATTTTATCAAAATCAGGGGGGCTGAAATTGGATCCTAGGCCGGCTAGGGCATCGGCCTGAGTATTCAAGTCCCTAGATATTTGATCAAAATTAAAATTATGAAATTTGCTTTTTAAATTTTGGACAACTTCTAAATAGAGCATCATTTTTTAGTCTTTTGCAGTATAGACTCCATTTACTTGGTTTGAAATAAGGAGGGAATCAGTACGTACCTTTAAGTTTTGTACACCAAGGTCAATACATACCTTTAATCCAGCTATTAGGGCTTCATATTCAGCCTCATTGTTGGTAGCTTCAAATGCACAACTTATAGCATGTACTATGTTATCCCCCTGTGGCGATTTTAGTACTACGCCTAGGCCGGTACCCCTCATGTTAGCTGCACCGTCGACAAACAGGGTCCATTCTAGGTCAGTCTGTTTACTTCTTTTATCAGGTCGGGTTCTAGGGCTGGACTAAAATCAGCTACAAAGTCTGCTAGTGCCTGTGACTTAATTGCTGTCCTGGGTTCAAAGGTTATATTGTAGGTACTTAGCTGGACTGAAACATATTATAGGGTGACTTTCGAAGTATGGTCTTAATTTGGTACAACTCATAATTAAGGCTAAAACATATTTTTCAAGTAGGCCATACCTGATCTCTGCATCTAGTAGACTTTTACTTATGTAATAGACAACGTGTTGCTATCCATCCATTTCTTTGACCAGAACTGCGCTGACAGCAGTCTCAGTGACTGACAGGTATACTGTCAGGGTTTCTTCTTTGACTGGTATTGCCAGCAAGGGTGGAGAGGATAGGTATGCTTTCAAATCTTCAAAGGCAGCATGGTGATCAGGGGTCCACTGGAAGTCTTTATTTTTCCTGAGCAGGTTGTAAAATGATTTGCACCTCTCTGATGACCTTGAAATGAACCTGCTCAGAGCTGCTATTCTTCCTATCAGCTTTTGTATGTCTTTGACCGTTTTTGGTGGTTCTAGCTCTAGGATGGCTTTGATCTGTTCAGGGCTGGCTTCTATTCCTTTTTTTGTCACCATATAGCCCAAGAATTTGCCTGCTGAGACTCCGAAATGGCATTTTTGTGGATTTAGCTTCATGTTGAATTTCCCCAGTATTTGGAATGCTACTTCCAGGTTTTTGCCGTGGTCTTCTGGCTTTTTTTACTTGACTACCATGTCATCAATGTAGACTTACACGGTGTCTCCAATTTGATCTTTGAACATCATGTTGACTAATCTTTGATAGGTTGCACCTGCATTTTTTAATCCAAAGGGCATGGCAGTATAACAATATACTCCTCTTTCAGTAATGAAGGCTGTGCTTTCCTAATCCGCGGGATGCATCTTTATTTGGTTGAATCCACTGGAAGCATCCATGAATGTTAACATCTCGTGGCCTGCAGTGGCGTCTACCATTGCATAAATATGTGGTAGGGGAAATGGATCTTTTGGGCAGGCCTTGTTTAGGTCGGTGTAGTCCACACAAACTCTCCACTTGCCATTCTTCTTTTGGACAACTACTACATTTGCAAGCCAGTCAGGGTACATCACTTCCCTGATCATTCCCATGTCCAATAGCTTGTCGACTTCTTGATTGATAATTTCATCTCTCTGCATCAAATTTTCTCCTCTTTTGTTGTACAAGCTTAAACGATTTGTCAGTATTTAATTTATGAGTTATAATATCAGTATCTATACCAGTCATATCAATATGTGACTAGGCAAAACAAGACATTTTAGTTTTGAGGAAGCTGACCAGATTGGGCCTGACTGAGTCAGGTGCATCTGATCCTATAAGTACCTTCTTGTCAGGGAATTCTGGGTTCAGAATGACCTCTCCTGTTTCCATTTGTGATTGGGCAATATATTCTTTCCTGAGAGGGGACTTTAGTTGCTATGCGAGGGACTTACCTGACTTTGAAGGTTTCAAAGCCTGGGTGTAACATTCCTGGGCTGCTTTCTGTTCTCCTCTGATGGGGGTTATCCCCCATTCGGTTGGTATTTTCACGCATTGATGATATGTTGACGGGATTGCTTTGACGTTGTGGATCCAAGGTCTGCCCAGGATTACGTTGTACGAGGATAGGTAATCCATTACCCCGAATCTTTCATAGGAAGCTACACCTTCCACATAGGTTGGTAGGCTAATTTCTCCCAGGGTGTTCTTTGTTTCTCCGCTGAATCCGACTAGGACACTGGATTTCTTGATGATTTTCTCTTCATCTATTTTCATGGCTTTAAGGACGTCGAGCATCACCAAGTTAATTGAACTGCCTCCGTCTATCAGGATTTTTGATACCTTAGCCGTGCCAATTTGCATGGTAATTACCAGGCTATCATGGTGTAAGTCTGGTACTCCCTGCAAGTCTAAGTCATCAAAAGTAATGGCAGGTAATAATTTAGATCTAAAAGGGGTTAAAGTTTAGACTCCGTGGCGATTCTTTTAGCAGCCGAGCTGGTTAAGCCACAGATTTTTTAGCCTCCGTTTATGAACTTTACTTCATAGATGGGGGGAGGAGGAGGAGGATCTCTACTGTTTCCTGGATCTCTCTTGCCCGGTCCTTCATCTTTGTTCTTGGGCTGCTGGATTAAGTCTTTCAGATAGCCCTTCTTTAGGAGGTAAGCCACTTGTTTCCTGAGCTGAATGCATTCTTCTGTGGTGTGTCTGATATCCTGGTGAAAGTCACACCATCTTGTTGGATATTTCCTGGGGTTGTCAGATTTCTTGGGCCATCTAACTGTGTCTCTCAGGCTTTCCAAGCGTTTGATCAATCCTGTAGTATTTATAGAAAAGTTATATTCAGGAATAGTTGGTAAGCTAGAAAGGTTACCTTTGTGTTCCTGTGCCATGTTGACTTCAGATCGATCAGGTCTGGAATAGGATGCTGATCTTGGGTTGCTTCCTTTCTGTTAGGAGCTCTTCCTGTTAGTGTGTCCATAGCTTTGCTTTCCTCCGGATGAGTTTGTTCTGAAGTTGAGATCTTCTTCCAATCTGGCATGCTCTAAGGCGAGGGATTGAACAGTGGCAAAGGTTGGACAGGCTTTTTTGGTTAGGTCTGCGTAGATGTCACTGTCAAGCAGAACTCCTTGCCTGAAAGCTTCCACCGCTGTTTCTTCGTCGCATCTAGGAATGGCCACCTTTTCTTTGACAAATCTGGCCAGGAATTCTTTGAGTGATTCTTCAGGAAGCTGTTTTACCCTGAACAAGTTACTGGGTCTCTTAGCCATGTCTCTGATGCTTGCAAACTGTTGATTGAAGGCATTGACCAGGTCTGCAAAGTTCTTGATACTTTCATTTGGGAGATTGATGAACCATTGCAACGTTGCTTCAGTCAGGATAGTACTAAAGCCTTTACACATGCAAACCTGCCTGAGTTCACTGGGAATTGAGGCGGCTAACATCTTCTGTTTGAATATAGCAATGTGGTTTTGTGAATCATAGGTCCCATCATAAGTTCTCATGGATGGGACGGTAAATTTCTTGGGGAGATCAATCTTTGCAATTTCATCTACAAAGGGTGAGTTAGCGAATCTATCAATTTCCACCTCAGACACAGGGTCTGGCACCCCGGGTATATATTCTATCTTGTTATGGAGTTTCTGGATTTCCTGAAGCATAGCCATCATTATTGCTACTTCAGTCTTGTTTGTTTCGTTGTCAGGAATGATTTGTGGACCAGAGGAGGTATCCTTCTCCGGAATTCCAAAACTGGAGAAATCAATTTGCTTGATGATGGATGAGAATGGGGTTCCTGGCTCGAATCTGGTTTTGGAGCCTGAAGCCTGACTTTCCAATTTCTTTCTCAGGTTAGACTCAGATTCCTTAAGCCTAGTGATCTCAGCCTCTGCTTGAGCCGCCTTTTCCTGAATTGTTTCCAATTCTTTGATCTTAGCCAAGGCAGCTATCAATTTTTGTTCTGGGGTGAGTTCTGCCATTTTTATATGTGAGTATTAAATGGAAAATGATGAAGGAAATTTTTTGATTAATGAACTAGTTGCCCCACGGTAGGCGCCAATTGTTTTAGCACGAATTCCCCTGAAAGGATCCGGCCTGAAGGTTTAGTAGTGTAGGTATCTAGTTCTAATATTTAAGGAAAAATGTACAATGATGAATGAAATAAATTATATAAGAGCAATAATGTTTATGTTTCCTGGATAAGTTGAATGATAATAAAGAAAGTAAGAAGAAAGTGTAGTGTGAATAACAAGCTAATAATATATGTTTTTTTGTATATTGCTTCGTATCCTTTACAAATGTTCCTCCACTCTATTTATACTCTTTCTATTCTAACGTTACAATTTATTTTACGCTCCCCCTGGTTGTTGAAACCGTCTCCTGATTAATAGGGAATGTGCCCTATTAATCCGGTTGACTTATTCTAACTCAACAACTTCTCCTTTTTCTCTTCTTGCACGTTGTAGTTTATGAAAATTGCACGTTCTTGTAGTTGGACTTGGTCTTCCGTAAGAATAGAGCATGTGCATAATTGTCTTGTTGATTTGATGATTATTCATCTTGCTGGAGATTCCCACCAGGCTACTCTACTATTATTATCAGGCCTCTTGAGCAGCTTTCCTGTCAAATAATAACTGTAATTGTCCGGACTCTGGTTGCCCCAATCAATCTGATTAAGTCAGGCTAGACTGAAGTCAGACCAGGTTCAATTGGACCTAACAGCTAAGACAGAAAAGAGCATGACTTTACTATGAATAAACAGCATTCAATTTACCAATAACAATACTCAAAAGGATCAGGACAAGGACGACCAAAAACAGTATGCAAAGAAGAGCACAACAGCCTTCGAAAAAGTCAAGGCCGAACATCACGTGAGGGATTTTAAGCTATGGAAACAGCCAAACACCCATGTAAAATACTTACTAACTCACCTAATCCCTCATACACATGAGTAAAGGCACAAAGGTTTAATCTTTACGACAAAACGAGTGAAAAACCGAGTAAAAGGAGAAAGATCGACAATTTGTCGAGTAACCTATCACCGTTACTGACACGCCTAAAATGTCGCACTAAAAGACGGCCAAATTAACAATTTATATACCACTAAACTCACTAATTAGCACTAATTATAAACTAGTAAAATAGCAAGCAAGGGATCGAACCCAAGAGAAGATGGGTTTTGCAATAGTGAAATTAAAAGAGTAATTAGAACAATTGTAAAGAAGTAACAACAATTATGTAAAAGGGGGGGGGGGGTTGGTTTGGTTTTAATAGTAACAAGAGCAAGACAAATTCAAACAAGAGTGCAAGGCAAGCAATCAATCAAGAGTTTAAAGATGGAAATTAATCAATATTAAGAGAGACTTAACCCGACCCAAAGTTTGGCACTTTAGTTGACAAAACCCCTCAATCAATCCTTCTAATCAATATTATTGTCCTATTAGTGAGATTAAATCTCCAAATTCCCTTAATTGGAAGTCAATCACAAGGAAATCACACTTAATAATTGACCCAACTTATCAATTCCTCTAGTGGAAATCACACACATAGATTCATTAACAAGAAGATGAAGCAATAGGAATCT
Source organism: Silene latifolia (assembly GCF_048544455.1). Classification (NCBI taxonomy): domain Eukaryota; kingdom Viridiplantae; phylum Streptophyta; class Magnoliopsida; order Caryophyllales; family Caryophyllaceae; genus Silene; species Silene latifolia. The sequence continues at coordinate 38,929,074 of NC_133538.1, forward strand.
AATAGGTGGAATTACTCACAATGAAATCACAATTAATGAGCAATTACAACTTAATCTCTCTAATGATAATTAAACCAAGAAGAAATCACATTCATTAGTCTAATAACAAGTTGTTGCAACATGGAATTACAAGGAAATCACGCTTAATAATCCCAACAACAATAAATTAAGGAACTTGGAAAGATTATGTAACAAGGAAATCACACTTAATCACAATAATCTAGCAAGGATTCCAAAATTAAGCAATTAAACACAAGAGATTAAGAACAATAATAATAATTAAGGAAAGATTAGGGAGTCTTACAACCAAAGATTAAGCCTTTAAGTCGGATTAAGAAAGGGAGATTAGTTCTCCATGATTAGATCTAAACCCAATTCAAAAGATGAAAATATTCCCAAATTACAACTTGATTAATTAAAGTGAACAAAAGATGCTTAACCTATTTGCAAACATCCTATTTATATCTACCGTAACCTAATAATTATGGGCTTAACAAAGGAAGGGCCTGTAATACAAAACGCCACCAAACCCAGATTTTTCGCACCGTGCAATTTCTGGTGTCTGGAAACTCGCACGGTGCGAGTTTGGTCCTGGAGTGCGTCTTTCTTTCGTTCTTCCTTTGATCCTTTGGAAGGCTTTTTCGTGGTGTTTCTTCAAGCTTGTTCTTGGCTCTTCCTTGGACACTTCTCTCGATCTCTTGGCTTCTTAATCTTCACTTGAAAAATGCTAAATGGTGAAGCACATGGAATTAGCTAAATAACGTCAAAAACGTCAAAAACCGTCACCAAGTGCTACCAAATGAGCTCAAAATGGTGCCAAAATGTAGTAGAAATAGGAGCTCATCAAACACCCCACACTTAGCCCTTTGCTCGTCCCGAGCAAACTAGAGTAAACCTTATCACCACCTAGGCCAAGAAGTATGGGCACTCCTGATACCCGTCGTGAGGTGTCAAAAATAAATTTATAATTTCCAACTACAACTATAGCTAGCGGCAGTCGGGTCGAACCACAGAGAGGCAGACGTAAATTCTAGTTGTTTTAAATTCAGTCTAAGGTAACAATAAGGTGGGGGGGGTTTGATTGGATTGGTCTATAGCTAATGAGCGATAAAATAAAGTAAACTAAGCAAATAGATGAAATCAAATATAAAAGGAGGTACTAGGATGATCGGTTCGTTATAGCTTCGGCGGAAACATACTAAACAGGTCTAAATCGAACACAAGTGAGGCGGGAAACAAGAGGTCCTCTCGGTCCACTCTTAACAAATAGCATCTTTCGATCTCACTATAGGTCCCTAATATCACTAATACTGACTCTCGTCCTGAAAAGTGACTAACGGTCTAAACTCTACCTATCTTTCGATCTCAGCACAGTTTAGTCATCTTAATTGGTGATCTAACAACTTTCCCTATCTCTCGATCTAATGGGTCAGTCATAAATTAAGCATCTAACTGGTCGCATGCATTCGATTCGTTAAATACATCATTAAAATCAATTAAAACGAAAGGTAACCTCACGTGGTCAGTCGATCGGCCGGGTAAGGCAGTCGATCGACTGACACGCAATTCAGTCCAATTTAATACTACGCCGCCTATGCCATAATTTCCCTACATCCTAGCACAAACTATTTAGCTACTCATGCTGAAGGTGATAACAACAATAAAACTAGGGCATAAAAGTACTGAATTCATAATTAAAGCGGTAGGACAAACAATTAACATGCAACAATAAAATGGTTTCGGGAATCTAACTAGCAATTCTATACTAATAACGAAATAGAAGTGAATTGAAATAGGGCAGAAGAGTACCGAGGATAGCAGAAGAATGATCAAGAACAAGAGCGAAAATTCCAAAGCTAACAATATTTCAAACCCTAATCAAAGTCAATGTTACTGTGTAAAACTTAATGTAAAAACTTGATAAAAATCGGATCCCTAAAACTGGTGTTCTAAGTTACGTTATATAGCAAACATACGTAACTTTTATTTCCAAAACCTAAACTTAATGGGCTTGCGCTTCCTCGGTCTTTTAATTCTCGTCTGGGATAGCAGATTGGTCGATCGACTGAGCATGGCGGTCGATCGACTGATCTTCAGTATACAGTAGCTTCTGGAACCCGCAGGTTGGTCGATCGACTGATGGGAGTGGTCGATCGACTACTTGAGCTGCTACTTGACTTCTATAATCTCGTGGATTTGTCTTTTGGGCCTTGAATTGCGCACCAAGCTCGTTCCTTAAGCGAATACTTCACGTCAAATGCAATGCAAGATACTCGGGGACGGATTTAGCTCGATTTCCGCTGGATTCTTCACATTTCTGCAATAATGTACAAAAATACGGAAGTAGACGGAAATAGGGAGAAATGTAGCATAAACTACATGAATGAGCTCTGAAATGCGTGTAAAATGAGATGTAAAACATCATATAAAAGACACGCATCAAACTTCCCCAAACCAAACCCTTGCTTGTCCCCAAGCAAGAACTAGACTCGATCTAATTACCTAATGGAACGAGTTCAATCTCAGAGCGAAATGCAACATGTAAAGCCTAAACCAATTTAATGCACAACCAACAATCAATTAGCAAATGAATCATGCAAACGAGTTATGGAACCGTTAAAACTACTGAACCGTCAACTGTAGAGACTTATCAAATTGGACTCTCACGGGTCGCTCATACCACTCAATAAACACAGGTGAGTATATGTAAGATAGAAATAAGTAAATGTAATGACGCTCACCTAACTACGACCTATAAGAACATGCCTGCAAAATAATATGAAAGCAATCTCTACAACCGTACATACGCATTCCAACCAACAAGAGACCATGACACATGCCGAGGTATATATGTGGATATGTGAGGTATGGGTAACAAGAGGTAAAACATTTATGGAAAAGTGAAGGTACAGGTGATCAAGCTAGTACCGAAACGAAACCATATGGCAACATCCAACTTCTTGCTCAAAAACAAATGGAACGGTGCTATAGCAAGCACAAATCTCACAATCTCCAGGTATAAAAGTAATCAACTAACTCCCCATAAAATATGAATAATACATGGGAGCAAAAATCGCCAAAAGATAAAGGCTTGAATTATGCGAATTGATTCTTTCTCTTTTTCTCGAACCTCAGTCGATCGACCAAAAAGGGCAGTCGATCGACTGCACGAACAGTACAGAACTCTCTTTTTTTTTTCGAATCATTTTTCATTTTTTTCTTTCTTTTATTTTTCTATTTCTTTCTTTCTTTTATTTCATCTTCCCAATAACGTCTCAACAGAGCATATGCCACCAAAAATGAGTAACAACCCCAAGAACACAGACCACTAGCATGACAAAGGACAGGCTAAATGTAGGATGTAGTAAATGGGACAAAAAGGGATATTTTTGGCAGTGTGGAGTTCATGGGCAAAAATGAGAAAAGGAAACCTCTACCACATGTGTCAACTAACCACAGACCGAATGCGTACAGGTATTAAGAAGATCAAGTTCATATTTATGCACATTGATATGACATGTCTTATAAGGAGTACTACTCACATTCCTAAATAAACTGGTCATAGATGTCACCAGTTATAGGCTCTAAATCTCAGAAATATGATGTAGTTTGCCAATTTTTCAAAGTCAAGTTTCAAGTCCAGCAAATAATTAACGAAAACTCGTAGATATGCACTTATACGATTCTACTAATAACATGTTAATCAAGCAAGGCTCAGGCAAAACAGGTGCAAAATGCAATATCATCCTTGAAATACTACCGTGCCGACTCGACCTATATGCTAAAATAAATGTGCATTTTATGGAAATTTTTGAAATTTTTCAATTTTTTGGAATTTTTTTGAATATAAGAATGAAATAAACAATGCAAAACAAAATGTAAACGTGAATGCAAGCAAATGACATGCGACGCAAAACCCTTCCCCAACCCAAATCACAAAATGTCCCCATTGTGCAAAATCATGTAATGAAGAAAAGAGAAATGGGAATTTGCGGGAGAATAAAATAAATAAGACATGAAGTGAAAATCGGGAACTTACAAGACTTTAAGTGCAACAAAAGGGAAACCTCCCCAAACCAGCGTGAGCTAGGAGGTTTCAGTAGCCAGCAGTGCTACTAAAAAGGTACCTGAAAGATAAATAAAACCCACGCATAAAATCGAGAAGACAATTTTGAAGCGGTAAAATTGTGCACAATTGAGAAAATAGAAGAAATAAATAATTTGTCGGAAAGTAAAGTGGAGTAGAAAACTCCCTTAAGTCCGCATATCGACCAAACACAGCAGGGGAGAGGTCGTGAACAGGTACAACAGCGTCCTTGGTCGATCGACTAAGGACGGCAGTCGATCGACCAATGTGTCAGGAACAGTAGCCCCTGAAAAGTGCAACTCAGTCGATCGACCAATGTAGCCAGTCGATCGAATGAAGGTACTGCTGTATTCCTTATTTCTTCGTATTTGCTCAATAACTTGAGCTAATGAGGTCTAAAAACCTGCAAGTGCACAATAATACGCGCCCAAAATTGTGCAAAACCCAGAATAAAGTCTCAAACGCATAAAATCCTAAGCAAGCAAAATAAAATGCGAAGTTTCGCGCACACAAAAGCAATAAAAAGTGTCTAACAAAAGCAAATAAAATGAAGTTTATAAAGAGCTCGATCAACTAATAGTTGATCAAGAATGGCCACGGTATGGCCCACTTCGTCGGCTTCTGGCTATTAGAGGTAGCCTCAACGGTGCTTATTTGATCAGCTGCACCCTCCTTAGCTTCTACGTCTGCTGAACTCAACGGGTCAACATTCTCATCATCTCCCCAGTCAATGATCTCTTCGGGCTTATCAAAGTCCAAGTCGGACTTCCGTGCCTTGACCGGTTCGTCATCAACTTCCTCGTCAATGCCATAGCTAAGGCAACCAAGACCTCCTCTTTGAATGATCGGCCTCTTTACAGCTAGAGTAACTTGCTGTTCTTCCTTCCCCAAACCAGCTCCTGCATTATCAGAAATAGACAAATCTTCCTCCAATTTGCTCCTAATCTGGGGCGGAGGGGTTACAACAGGAATAGAGATAGGTAAATCAGGAAGCACAAAGTACGATTTCTTGTCAGAAACCGTGTTACAAGTCACAGGCCACATGGGGTCCTTTTTCTTAGCCGGTTGGGCAAAAACAATAGAATGCTTGCCTACTTTGAAAGTCAAGGTACCTAGACCGACATCTATGATCGCACCGGCGGTGTGCGAAATGGCCTACCCAAAATAATGGGAATATGGGCATCCTCAGGCATGTCAAGTACCACGAAGTCGACGGGGAAGAAGAACTTCCCTATTTGGACAGGGATGTCCTCTAAGACTCCTATTGGCTGGACCGCAGATCGGTCAGCCATCTGTACTGTCATATCTGTCACTGCGAACCTAGTCAAATTGAGCTTCCTAGCTAGACTCAAAGGCCTGACGCTTATACTAGCTCCTAAGTCACATAATGCCTTCTCAATAGAGAAGGTACCTATATTGCAAGGAACAGAAAAGCTACCCGGGTCCTCTAGCTTGTGAGGTGCAGTGTGAGACAAGTAAGAGCATGACTCTTTAGTTAATGCGACAGTATGAACATGTTCAAGTGACTTTTTCTTAGACAAGAGTTGTTTCATGAATTTAGTGTAGGCTGGCACTTGATTAACTAACTCAAGGAAGGGTACTTGTACATTCAAGCTACGAATAACTTTTTCAAACTTACTGAAAGATACCTGTTCCTTTATCGGCACTAGTCTCTCCGGATATGGGGCTGTAAGAAGTATCTTAGCCCTCTCCTCTAAGTTGCGCATGCCGGTATCCGTGGACTTAGGGTGGAAGTCCACTGCTTTCTCCTTGTTAAAGCTCGAACCCTCCTCAGACCGTCTCGAATGTGAGCCATTAACCGTCATTGGATCGAACTTCGGAATCGGGACGGACCCATCAGCACTCGGGTCTGGTCCTAACACTTTCGGAGTTGTCGTGCCCCAAAACAAATGGTCCCTTAAGTTATCGGGCATCGGAGGACGAACAATCTCGCTATCAGCAGTGATCTTGGTCGATCGACCACTATCCTCAGTCGATCGACCGAGGTGTACATTCGAGAAAATTTTTGTAACCCGCGTATCGATCGATCGGCCAAGGTGTATCGGTCGATCGATCGATATACCTGTAGACGCCTTTTTCTTTGAATTATTCGTTCTGACTTTCTTTTGACTCGGATCCGCCTCATTCTTTTCAACAGCGTCCTCGACCATGGCAGGCTCCTCCAGGGTGGACCCACTCCTCAACGTGATGGCGTTTAGGGTCTCCTTTTGGTCGATTTAAGTCGGTAAGTGTCCTGGAGCTCGAGTGGTACTCTTACTAGCCAATTGAGCAATTTGGCTCTCTAGTAGCTTCATCCCGGCCTCTCTTGCTTGGGACTCTTTCAAAGAACAAGTTCTTGAACTCAAGAAAATCGAACCATGGGATTGTTGTTGCTGCTGCGGCACATAAGGAGGTTTTTGATATTGTTGTTGCGTTTGATGAGGGGGCACATAGGGTTGCTGCTGCGGAGGTGGAGTTGGATTTAGGACATTCTGGCTACTCCACCTCAGGTTGGGATGAACATTAGGCTCATAGTAGGTGTTTGTCTGCCTATAATGTTGAAAGGCGACAAGACTCAAAGGGACTAGGACAATTCTTGAAACGTGTCCCTCGGCTCCGCACCTTTCACGCAGACGAAAGGACCGTCGACACAAACATTTACTTGGTAAATACCCCCTTTGAAGCTCCTCCTAGTTCATACTTGTCAAATCTCGCAGTGAGAGCTTCAAGTGCAGCTACAGAAGGAGATTCAGCGCTCCTCCTTTGATTCCCTCTGGAATTCCCATACTCAGCCTTGTGGGTGGCTAGATCATCAATGATCTTCCACCCCTTGGTTTCTACCAAATTCTCAAAAATCGACCACCGGCCGCAGATCCAAAATAGCCCTCTGATCGTCATACAGCCCATTATAGAACTGATTGCACAAGCTCCATTTTTCGAACTCATGGTGCGGTATGGTTCGCACCAACTTCTTAAAACGAACCCATGCTTTGTGAAAGTTCTCGTCTGGCCCTTGTTTAAAGCTTGTGATTTGAGCTCTAATTGCATTGGTCTTTGAGGCAGAAAAATACTTCTTGTAGAATGCCAAAGCCAATGAATTCCAATCGGTGATCCCATGAACGGCTCGGTCCAGATCTCTATACCATTCCCTTGCAGCATCACGAAGGGAGAAGATAAACATAGTCTCCTTGATCTGGTCTTGGGTCACGCCGGTTGGTGGGGGTATGGAACAGTAGTAATCAATAAATGTCTCCATATGCTTAGCTGCATCTTCATTTGCAGCTTCCCCGAACTGGTTTCTCTCAACCATATTAATGTATGAAGGTTTTGGTTCGAACTTCCTGTCATCTCCTGGTAATTCGAACCCCTTATATAAATTTGCAGCTGTCGGCTCAGAATGACTAGCTATACTCGCTTCCTCAGCCATGACTGGAATTTCTGGAGAAGTGACTATCTCGGCTGAAGAAGTGGAAACGGGTGAAGAATGTGGATCTTCCTTGAACATCTTGTTCTCGTGATAGCTTGACAGAGTACTCAGCTCTTCCTCTGTTGGTAATACCCTTTGTGATCGTCTCAACTCGCGCAAAGATTTCTCTATCTCAGGATTGAATGGTACTAGTTCACCACCCCAGTGACTGCGCATAAGAAGAAAAACTACAAAAAGAATATAAGAAAAGTTTAAGGAACAGAAGTCCCTTAAACTAAGAAAGACTAAAAATAAAACAACTAAAATTAGAACTATTGCCTCCCCGGCAACGGCGCCAAAATTTGATACCCGTCGTGAGGTGTCAAAAATAAATTTATAATTTCCAACTACAACTATAGCTAGCGGCAATCGGGTCGAACCACAGAGAGGCAGACGTAAATTCTAGTTGTTTTAAATTCAGTCTAAGGTACCAATAAGGTGGGGGGGTTTGATTGGATTGGTCTATAGCTAATGAGCGATAAAATAAAGTAAACTAAGCAAATAGATGAAATCAAATATAACAGGAGGTACTAGGATGATCGGTTCGTTATAGCTTCGGCGGCAACATACTAAACAGGTCTAAATCGAACACAAGTGAGGCGGGAAACAAGAGGTCCTCTCGGTCCACTCTTAACAAATAGCATCTTTCGATCTCGCTATAGGTCCCTAATATCACTAATACTGACCTCCGTCTGAAAAGTGACTAACGGTCTAAACTCTACCTATCTTTCGATCTCAAAGACAGTTTAGTCATCTTAATTGGTGATCTAACAACTTTCCCTATCTCTCGATCTAATGGGTCAGTCATAAATTAAGCATCTAACTGGTCGCATGCATTCGATTCGTTAAATACATCATTAAAATCAATTAAAACGAAAGGTAACTTCACGTGGTCAGTCGATCGACCGGGTAAGGCAGTCGATCGACTGACACGCGATTCAGTCCAATTTAATACTACGCCGCCTACGCCATAATTTCCTTACATCCTAGCACAAATTATTTAGCTACTCATGCTGAAGGTGATAACAACAATAAAACTAGGGCATAAAAGTACTGAATTCATAATTAAAGCGGTAGGACAAACAATTAACATGCAACAAAAAAATGGTTTCGGGAATCTAACTAGCAATTCTATACTAATAACGAAATAGAAGTTAATTGAAATAGGGCAGAAGAATACCGAGGATAGCAGAAGAATGATCAAGAACAAGAGCGAAAATTCCAATGCTAACAATATTTCAAACCCTAATCAAACTCAATGTTACTGTGTAAAACTTAATGTAAAAACTTGATAAAAATCGGATCCCTAAAACTGGTGTTCTAAGTTACGTTATATAGCAAACATACGTAACTTTTATTTCCAAAACCTAAACTCAATGGGCTTGCGCTTCCTCGGTCTTTTAATTCTCGTCTGGGATAGCAGATTGGTCGATCGATCCGAGCATGGCGGTCGATCGACCGATCTTCGATATCTGATAGCTTCGGAACCCGCAGGTTGGTCGATCGACTGATGGGAGTGGTCGATCGACTGCTTGAGCTGCTACTTGACTTCTATAATCTCGTGGATTTGTCTTTTGGGCCTTGAATTGCGCACCAAGCTCGTTCCTTAAGCGAATACTTCACGTCAAATGCAATGCAAGATACTCGGGGACGGATTTAGCTCGATTTCCGCTGGATTCTTCACATTTCTGCAATAATGTACAAAAATACGGAAGTAGACGGAAATAGGGAGAAATGTAGCATAAACTACATGAATGAGCTCTGAAATGCGTGTAAAATGAGATGTAAAACATCATATAAAAGACACGCATCAACTCCTAATTCCCCCCTCTTCATCTCGCTCTTCCTACTTATATCATCCCTCTTCTAAGCACATGGTCACTTTCCTTCATAGCTCCAATAAGTGAATAAGTGACCCAAATTCCACCAATTCGAACCTCTCTTCTCTCACTCCCCCTCCTTATGTCATCCCTCTTCTAAGATGATTCTAAGTCCACCAATTCATCCATTCATCCTTTCCCAAAACTCAACACATCCTCCTTATTACTCCCCCTTATCACTCCACTTAGTTCACACAAGGCTACCTTGGTCATCAAAGCCTCTCCTATCTATCAATTTGGCAACCTCAAACACCTCCATTTCAAAAATTCTCCAACATCTCAACAACTCAAACACAAACTCTCCAACATTGCATAAGACAAGTCAACACAATCCCACACAACAAGTATGCCAAGCACTAGTAACAAAGTAAGCTTCCAAATCCCCCTCCTAGTCTTGGCATACTACTATCCTACCCTTCCGGCCTTCTAGAGCTCCGCCACTTATGTCACCAACTCCAAATGGAAGTAGTCATATATGTGACATGATTTCAAGGTTTCAAAGAGGTCACAAGATTTTTCAATTTTTTCCTACTTCTCTCATTTTGCCTAAACCGCCCTTTCGGGTTTTCGGTTTAGCTCTTTTCCTCACCTCTACTCTCATGGCTCGCACTATTTTCTTCATTTTGCCCGAAGCGCCCTTTCGGGTTTTCACTCCGGCCTCGGCCACTTTTCCATTTTGCCTAGGATGCCCTTTCGGGTTTTCATCCTAGCCGGGTTTTTCTTTTTTTTTTCTTTCTTTTTTCTTTTTCGTTTTTTTTTTTTGAAATGAAATAAAATGCATGGAATTGACTATATCACAATATATACATGATACCAACTCATGCCCACCCCACACTTAAATCTTCACTTTGTCCCCAAAGTGTGAGGTGAACACCCTAAACTCACTCAAGAGTGTGAGCTTGAGGCACCTCCAAAGTCCGGAGGTCCTCCTCTTCTTCTTGATTCTCTTCTTCTTCGAAATCTAGCCATTTCGGCTCTTGTTTCCTCAACCTTAGTCTCATCATACCCTTGGTATTGGGTGGGGAATTGATGCATGAATTGAGCATTCATCACGGGCACCATGTTAAAAGTTGCGTTTGAAGTATAACGCATCTCTTCCATATCCTCTTGATAATGGTGGTAGCGGTTTTCGGTGATTCCCCACCGAGCATTCTCCGTTAGTTGCATTTGGGAGAGGGTAGACTCAATGTTTGAGACACGGTTAGTGATGTTGGTTTGCCATGTGTTGAAGGCCGGGTAGTTGAATTGAGGGTCCGAAAAAGGATATTGGTGTTGTGTTTGTTGTGGCATTTGGGGAGGAGTGAAGTGAGGCTCATTATACGGGGCATTAGGCATGGGTTCATCAAATGGTGCATCATTATGAGGCATGTCACCAAAAGTCAAAGCCCCCCCCCCCCACTTGCGGTTGCTCTCCTCCCTCATCCTCTTCCGGCTCAACTACTTGGGCTCTATCAACCTAAAGGTACACAAAGGCATCGTCGGGAGGCATGTAGAAATCTTGTGCACTCCCCCAACCCAAGGGTGAGTCAGAGGGGCGGGGTAGGTATATGAAATGCTTGGAGTTTTGCCCACCCATGCACCAAATGACCACGGGGGTAATTTTGTCAACCACCTCAATCATTTTTGCGTGCTTCAAGTAATGGTAGTCAATAAGACCACTACCATCAAGTTCATAGGCATTGGGTGGAAATGGTACACCCGTCTTTTGCACAATTAATTCAATCATGCCCCCAATAAAAATGGTCCATTTTGGATTCTTTTGTAGTTCAAGGCAACCACTCACAAACAAATCCACCCAATCCGGTACTCCCCTCCCTTCCGGGGTCATCGACCATAGACATTGAATTTGTTGATATTGCATTTTTGTTGGTTCGGTCATGACCAAGAAGTTTGTGTTTATATGACGGCTTAGGAGGCGCAAGACCGGGTTGGGGATGGTTGTATTCTTTGAGTTCCCATGACGCACATCTCCCGTAATATCATTCTAAAAAGCACTCATCAATTTTTTATCAAGGTTTTATTTGACGGGGGCTTTGGTGATATGTAAGGCCTCTCGTACCTTATCATATGTCAAGGTATGGGTAAGGCGACATGGCCGAAATTTGATCCCCGGGACCTTGTCCCTCCCCAATTTCACTTTTTCCAACGAAGATAGAAACTCAAAGGTAACACCGCTTCGGGTGTGTGCGGCCATGTTAATGTAGACCTCAAGTCCAACTTTTTCCAAGAGCATTCGGGTCAAGTCAAGCATTCCCAATTCCGAAAGAACATTTTGGTCTAGGAACTTAGTTTGTACCATAGTTGACACCGAAGCAAATTTCCTCTAATTTGAGAGGGCCTTGTCTCGGAGGCCCTCCTTACCCGAGTATTCATTTTCATCATAATCCGAGGCTCCCTTGGGTCCTTTTGAAGAGGAAGCCTCGATTGCTTTGCCTTTGCCCATTGTAGAATAATTAACTTTCAGAAAAACACAATTTTTTTGGAAATGATTTGGGTGAGGCAAATGATCAAACACCTAATATGCACTACAAAAAATGATGGGCTAATTAGCTATTTGTTGGAGTAAAAACACCTCACAAGTTGAAAGATTGTTTAAGGACAACTTCAACACAATAAAACAACTAAATTTCGATTTTGAAGCACTCAAATTCGAAATCTAGTAAACTAGAAATGACAAGGAGAAGAATAAGGTGTTATACCTCCCTTTGATCCTTGTTTGTGTTGTTGGTTGATGAATGCTAACCATAAATGCTTAAAGTCGTCCCTTCAATCCAATTTGCAACCCAAAATCTTCATTTTCTTCAATTCTTCAAAACCCTAGGTCGAAAATGATGGTGGTTTCGTGAATTTTCTGCAATTTACCTTGCCCAAATTGATGTTGGGAGATGAAAGTTGATAAAACTTGAAGGTAAATTGCTTGATTTGGATGATTTGAGAAGGTTTTGATGGGTGATTTTTAGGGGTTTAGGGTTATGGTGAAGAGAGAGGTTTAATGTTAAAGGAATTGGGGAAGAACTAATGCTAGGTATCGTGGAAATTGAAGCTGAAAACGGGATTCTTCAAAAACTCGCACGGCGCGAGTTAGGCTCTCAGAAAAGTCGCACCGTGCGACTTTGCTGCTGGAAGTGGCTTTTTTGTTGCTTAATTCTCCACTTTAGCCAATTCTTTTACCCATCATTCTTCCTTCTTTTCTTCACATATGCCCTTGAGTTGGTATCCTATCACTAAAACACACATTAAACCATCCTAACATGCTAAAAACATTAATGAAAATGCAAATGATTTAATTTATAATGCAAGAATTAAAGGATGCAATTAATTTAAACATGCAAAATGCAATATAAACAATGCAATCAATTTAAATATGACAAATGCAATAAAGACAATGCAATGCGGAATTTAAATATGCAAGGGAAAGAAATATTTACAAACTTTTGCCGTTTATTTAACGTCGATGGCTCGACAAAGTTGCATCTTCATTAATTTGAGTAAATTGGATCAACAAGGTGGAGTGTTTCCACTTCACCCACTTCAATTCCTTCATGATAATGCTTTAGCCTTTGCCCATTAACTTTCAAAACTTTCCCGGATTTCAAGCATTTGATTTCAATTGCTCCATATGGGAAGACACGAACCACTTCATATGGTCCCATCCACCTAGACCTCAATTTCCCGGAGAAAAGTCTAAGTCGATTTTGAAAAAGTAACACTTTCTCTCCCACTTAGAACACTCTTCTTGAAATCATATTATCATGCCATGCTCTTGCTCTAGCCTTGTAAATGGAAGCATTCTCATAAGCATCATTCCGGATTTCTTCCAATTCTTGTAGTTGAAGTTTCCTATGAAGACCCGCTTCATCCATTTGCAAGTTTAACGATTTGACCGCCCAATAAGCTCGATGCTCAACCTCCACGGGTAGATGACATGATTTCCCAAAAAGTAAGCGGTAAGGTGACATCCCGATTGGCGTTTTGTAAGTCGTGTGATAGGCCCACAAGGCATCATCCAACCTCAAGTTCCACTCCTTGCGGTCGGGATTCACCGTCTTCTCAAGGATAGCCTTAATCTCCCTATTAGAAACCTCGGCTTGACCGTTGGTTTAAGGGTGATAGGCGGTTGAGACTTTATGAAGTACCCCATACTTTTTGAGAAGAGCTCCAATGGCTTTGTTGCAAAAGTGAGTGCCACGGTCGCTTATCAAGGCTTTTGGGAAACCAAACCGAGAAAAGATGTTGGTTTTGATGAATTCCCCAACTACCTTTGCATCATCGGTCTAGGTGGCTTTGGCCTCCACCCACTTGGAGACATAGTCCACCGCCAAAAGTATATAAATATTGCCACAAGATGCGGGAAATGGTCCCATAAAGTCAATACCCCACACATCAAATATTTCACAATAGATCATGGGAGTTTGTGGCATTTCTCCTCTTTTTGAAATGTTGCCAACTCTTTGGCATCTATCACATGTCTTCACCATAGCATGAGCATCTCGAAATAATGTGGGCCAAAAGAAAACGCTTTCCAAGACATTTCTAGCCGTTTTCTTGGCTCCAAAATGCCCACCGCAAGCATACTCGTGACAAAACTTAAGAATTGGAAGGATTTCGGTATCCGGGACACATCTCCTAATAACTTGATCGGCACAAAATTTCCAAAGATATGGGTCATCCCACACATAGTATTTGGCATCACTCTTGATCTTGTCCCGTTGAGAGCGAGAAAGACCCTTTGGAAACTCTTGTAAGACCAAAAAGTTGACTATATGTGCATACCATGGCTCAATGGATGACAATGCTAGGAGTGTGCATCCGGAAAGGAAGCTTGTATTGGTAATTCCAAGATTTCTTGAGTCTTATCTTGCACAATTCGACTTAGGTGATCCGCCACCGTATTAGTTGTGCCCTTCTGTCTTTGAGTTCAACGTCAAACTCACTCAAAAGTAGCACCCATCTCATCAAAATGGGGCTTGGACTCCTTCTTGTTCACCAAATGCCTTAAGGCGGCATGATCCATAAAGATGATGACCTTGGCTCCAAGAATATAAGGTCGAAATTTCTCTAAGGCAAACACCACCGCAAGAAATTATTTCTTGGTAGTTGTATAGTTTCTTTGAGCCTCATTCATCATTGTCGACGCATATTGAATAACATGAGGTGCTCTTCCTACCCTTTGGCCAAGTACCGTGCCAAGGGCATAATTGCTTGCGTCCGACATTATCTCAAACGGTTCATTCCAATTGGGAGGTTGAATTATAGGTGCCGAAATAAGCTTCTCCTTGAACATATCAAAAGCTTCCTTGCATTCTTCACTCATGACAAATTCACAATCCTTTTGAAGTAGCTTGCATAGAGGAGTGGCAATCTTGGAGAAATCCTTAATAAAACGCCGGTAGAACCCGGCGTGACCTAGGAAAGATCTCACTTCGCGCACATTAGTAGGATAAGGCAAGGTGCGAATGGTATCGACCTTTGCCTTATCAACCTCAATCCCCCTAGAGGAGATCACATGTCCCAAGACTATTCCTTCATCAACCATGAAATGACATTTCTCATGGTTGAGAACGAGGTTGGTATCAATACATCTCTTCAAGACCCAAGTGAGATGACTCAAACAATCCTCAAAAGATTGGCCATGAACGGTAAAATCGTCCATGAATACCTCAATAAAGTCCTCAACATGATCCAAAAAGATACTCATCATGCACCTTTGGAACGTTCCCGGAGCATTACAAAGACCGAAAGTCATCTTTCTATAGGCAAACATTCCAAAGGGACATGTGAAGGTTGTTTTTGTTTGGTCCTCGGGGGTAATTGGGATTTGAAAGTAACCCGAGTAGCCATCCAAAAAACAATAAAAAGCTTTTCCCGCTAACCTCTCCAACATTTGATCCATGAAGGGAAGCGGGAAGTGATCTTTTCGGGTCACGGCATTGAGCCTACGGTAGTCGATACATACCCTCCACCCATTTTAAACTCGAGTGGGGGTCAAAACACCTTCATGATTCTCGACTACCGTTAGCCCGGATTTCTTTGGGACAACTTGGGTTGGACTAACCCATTGACTATCGGAGATAGGATATATCATACCTACATGAAGGAGTTTGAGTACCTCTTTCTTCACAACATCCATCATTGGAGGATTCAAACGTCTTTGTGGTTGTCGGACGGGCTTTGCTTCATCTTCAAGAAGAATTCGGTGCATGCATAAAGTAGGACTAATGCCTTTGATGTCGGCCATTTTCCACCCAATTGCTTCCTTGTGTTGCTTAAGAACTCGGATGAGAGCCTCTTCTTGCTCCTTAGTAAGCTTGCTTGAAATAATTACCAGTAAAGTTTCTTCATTTTCTAGAAATGCATACTTCAAGTGGCTTGGTAAGGTCTTCAATTCAACAATAGGAGGCTTGACAATAGAGGGAACGGGTTTCTCTTTTGGTAGCTCTTCTAATAATTTGGAAGAAAGGAAGAAAATTTCCTGGACAGGGGATAACTCGCACCGTGCGAGTTCTCTGCTGCCTTCCGAATTTCTTCCTTTTCTTCCCATTCTTCCACTGGGGGATTTTCCTCTAGGTCCTTGATTGTTTCCTTCAAATCACAAGACAAAGCATATCCCGTATCCTCTCCAACCAATCTATTAGTCAAAACAACATTTAATGCATCAACTTTGCACAATTCATACACGGTTTGCACAATTGGCTCAAAAATTTCAAGAAAACACAAGGATGAAGTCTCGGATGGGTATTTCATAGCCTCATGTATGCTATACTCAATCTTTTCCCCCTCAAATTCCATTGTGAGGCGTCCACTAGATACATCAATCTTGGTGTTGGAAGTTCTCATGAAAGGCCTTCCCAACAAAATGGGAGTGGAGCCTTTCTCGAGTTCTATTTCAATCACATAGAAGTCGGCGGGGAAAAGCATTTCCCCCACCTTCACCAAGACATCTTCCACAACCCCCTTAGGATAGATATTGGACCTATCGGCCAAAGAAATGACCGTACGAGTCGGTTTCAAAGGCCCTAACTTGAGTGACTCATAAAGGTAATTGGGCAAGACATTAATGGATGCACCTAAATCAAGCATAGCATGTTGACAATCCAAGTCACCAATTTTACAAGGAATAGTGAACATGCCCGGATCACTACATTTTTGTGGCAAACGTTTTTGAAAAATTGCCAACACATGTTCACTAGCCCTTATCTTTTTCATGCTCTTTGCCTTATTGGTCCTCTTAGTAGTGCACAACTCTTTCAAAAATTTTGCATGCTTGGGTACACTACTAAGAAGATCAAGGAGATGAATGTTTACCTCCACTTTACGAAAGATATCATAAAGGCTTGAAGTTTTCTTGTCAACTATCCTTGTATCATTCAAAGCACTTGGAAATGGAGCTTGTGGATCATATTCCGGAAGCGGTTCATTCACCCTTACTTGTTGAGGTGTAGATGCTTCCCCTTGTTCCACTACCACTTTAATTTCATCTTCAATCACATCCTCCACTTCATGAACAATAGGAAGTGGTATTGTCTTCTTAGGAGCCTTGGGTGCCTCTACCAACTCTCTACCATTCCTCAAAGAGACCGCTTTTGCTTGTTCCTTGGTGGGTGGAGGAATTGTGTGAGAAGGGAGACTCCCTCCTTGGTTGGGTTGAGAATTGAGTGTAATGAGGATTTGACCAACTTGGGTCTCAAGGTTAACAAACCTTGAATCGGTGAGTCGGTTTTGTTGAATCACGGCGGTTTGAAATTCCTTGGTATTTTGTTGCATTGCCATTTGATTCATGGTAAGTGTTTTCGTCATTTCTTCCAAGGAATTTTGTGATTGGTTTTGATTTTGATTTGGCTTTTGAAATGAAGAGTTTAAAGCCCCTTTTTGATTTTGATTTTGGTTTTGATTTTGGTTTCCACCCCACCCCATATTTGGATGAGATTTCCACCCTTCATTGTAAGTGTTAGAATAGGGGTCAAACTTCCTAAACCCAATAGCCTTCACCGCTTCAATTGCCTCCTCTGTTTGCAAAGATGGACACCCATCGGTGGGATGAGTTGGGTCATTACAAAGACCACAAAATTTCACGTGAGAAGCATTCCCACCACCTTTTGTAAGTTCCTTGACCAAATTGGTAAAAAAGTCAACTTTCTCCTCCATATGGTTGGAGCCTTGCCTTGAAGAGAATGTTCCCCTTGTCTTCTTAATTCTCCTCCCAAAATTCCTAGAGCTTCCTACCAATCTTTCAATCAACTCATTTGCTTCTAGGACCGACATATATTCAATCCCTCCTTGGGTAGCGGCTTTAATCATTCTAGCATCATCCTCAAGTAGACCACCACAAAAGTTCAAGAGAAGGTCGTGGTCGGTATACCCATGGTATGGGCAACTAGCAAGAAGTTGTTTAAACCTCTCCCAATACTCATACAAGTTCTCCCCATCCATTTGTTCAACATTACTTATTTCTTTCTTCAATTGAGATGAGAGACTAGCGGGAAAATACTTTTCTAAGAAAGCCTTCTTCATTTGATTCCAAGTGGTGATGCTCCCGGTAGGGAGATAATAAAGCCAATCATTTGCCGCGTCCTTGAGTGAGAAAGGGAAGGCCCTTAGTTGAAGTTGCTGATCGGTAACCCCATTACGCTTCATGCTTGAGCAAACAACATGAAATTTGTTTAGATGCTTGTTGGGGTCTTCCGTGCTAAGCCCATGGAATTGGGGCAATTGGTGAATGAGCCCGGACTTAAATTCAAAGGTGGCATTTTCCGCCAAGGCCGGAAAGGAGATACACAAGGGCACTTGTGTGAGATCCGGGGCGGTAAGTTCTTAAATGGTTTTAGGCCTTGGTGGGTTCTCTCTTTCACCATCTTGGTGTGGATTCCCGTCTTCACGATCACCCATGATGATTTGTATTGGTATGGGTTGTTCAAAAGGGATGTTGTTATCTTCTCTTTGGTCTTGTTGAAAACCGGGATCAATTTCTTCAATAATTGGGTTGTCTCTTCTAATACCTCCTCCTATCCAAGCAAGTGATCTTTGAATCTCCGGATTGAATGGAAAAAGTGGTTCACTTGAATTCCTAGTATTGACCATAAACAACTCTACACAAGAGCACACAATCAAAAAGTTCACACAAGTGATGAACAAGACACTAACAAAAAGGAACAAAGATTAACTAACATAATTATCCTAAAACACAAATAACACACTAGCAAAACCGTTACCTTCCCCGGCAACGGCGCCAAAATTTGACACGCCTAAAATATCGCACTAAAAGACGGCCAAATTAACAATTTATATACCACTAAACACACTAATTAGCACTAATTATAAACTAGTAAAATAGCAAGTAAGGGATCGAACCCAAGAGAAGATGGGTTTTGCAATAGTGAAATTAAAAGAGTAATTAGAACAATTGTAAAGAAGTAACAACAATTATGTAAAAAGGGGGGGGTTGGTTTGGTTTTAATAGTAACAAGAGCAAGACAAATTCAAACAAGAGTGCAAGGCAATCAATCAATCAAGAGTTTAAAGATGGAAATTAATCAATATTAAGAGAGACTTAACCCGACCCAAAGTTTGGCACTTTAGTTGACAAAACCACTCAATCAATCCTTCTAATCAATATTATTGTCCTATTAGTGAGATTAAATCTCCAAATTCCCTTAATTGGAAGTCAATCACAAGGAAATCACACTTAATAATTGACCCAACTTATCAATTCCTCTAGTGGAAATCACACACATAGATTCATTAACAAGAAGATGAAGCAATAGGAATCTAATAGGTGGAATTACTCACAATGAAATCACAATTAATGAGCAATTACAACTTAATATCTCTAATGTTAATTAAACCAAGAAGAAATCACATTCATTAGTCTAATAACAAGTTGTTGCAACATGGAATTACAAGGAAATCACGCTTAATAATCCCAATAACAATAAATTAAAGAACTTGGAAAGATTGTGTAACAAGAAAATCACACTTAATCACAATAATCTAGCAAGGATTCCAATATTAAGCAATTAAACACAAGAGATTAAGAACAATAATAATAATTAAGGAAAGATTAGGGAGTCTTACAACCAAAGATTAAGCCTTTGAGTCGGATTAAGAAAGGGAGATTAGTTCTCCATGATTAGATCTAAACCCAATTCAAAAGATGAAAATATTCCCAAATTACAACTTGATTAATTAAAGTGAATAAAAGATGCTTAACCTATTTGCAAACATCCTATTTATATCTACCGTAACCTAATAATTATGGGCTTAACAAAGGAAAGGCCCGTAGTACAAAACGCCACCAAACCCAGATTTTTCGCACCGTGCGAGTTCTGGTGCCTGGAAACTCGCACGGTGCGAGTTTGGTCCTGGAGTGCGTCTTTCTTTCGTTCTTCCTTTGATCCTTTGGAAGGCTTTTTCGTGGTGTTTCTTCAAGCTTGTTCTTGGCTCTTCCTTAGACACTTCTCTCGATCTCTTGGCTTCTTAATCTTCACTTGAAATAATGCTAAATGAAGAAGCACATGGAATTGGCTAAATAACGTCAAAAACCGTCACCAAGTGCTACCAAATGAGCTCAAAATGGTGCCAAAATATAGTAGAAATAGGAGCTCATCAGTTACCTTATAACTTCTTCAATGAACTCGATTCTGACTCATAACTACTCCGGGCCATCCATGCTTGCACCTAGACATCACAAAACACGAAATTAGCAAGGAATTTCGAGCCATATTTGAGACGGCCGAACTGAAATAGGACGAAAGCTTGGCTCTTTCTTACATACACGGAAGGAGAGCGAGAAGAGAAAGCTAATGATGGCGCGAGAATTAGCGAAAATGGTTGAGAAACGGGGATGAAATCTGCGTTTGAAGGCTGTGTTTTAATGAAGATTTTAGAAGGTGGTGTTGCTGTTGTATGATGTTGCTGTTGGATTTCGAAAAAAGAAAGAATAAAAAGGGGAAACGGGTTGGGGGATTGGTCAGATATTGTGAGGGAGGGTAAATCAATTATTATTATTTTAGTTGGGTGCCAAAATTGAGAAGTGTGTTGTCGACACGGATAGGTCGAGAGTAGATTAGTCTAGTCTCACATGTGAACATGTGACGCTCTTGCTAGATGGAATTTCGTCTTAAACTTACTATAATTTAAGACGGAACTTTATTATTATTATTATTATTATTATTATTATTATTATTATTATTATTATTATTATTATTATTATTATTATTATCACTATTATTACTGTCCAACTAAAATACGTATTTTTATATAGATTAAGCTTTAAAATATTACTTTTATAAAAATCATGTTTAAGATAACATTAATTAAATTAAATAATTAAAAATATAAAATAAAGTAGTAGAATGGTTAAATAAATTACAAATGCTTAAAGTACAAAATTCGCGGGTGTTACATGATCTTCTTGTAATAATATCTTCATGGATAATAACAGTGTAAAATAAATTTACAAAGGCTTCGTTTGGCAAGACATTTCAGGTACCTGATTTGGTCAAAGTAGCTTATTTGACCAAAATTTCAAGTACCTTATTTTTTTGCAAGCGTTTGGCAAGTAGCTTATTTTACTAAATAAGCTACCTGAAATGAAATGCTACCTAGAGTAGCATTAGAGATTTCAGGTACCTGATTTGATTTAATTTTCCGTTTTTACCCCTTAAATCTATACTATTAAATAATTATCATATCCTTTTACGTCATTTCATCAAAATTAGTTAGCTTTTCAGTTAGTTTCCCAAACATTTTTTTTTATATAATCAGTTACCTTATCAGTTTGTAATTTTCAGCTACATTATCAGTTACCTTTTCAAGTTTCAGGTAGTTTTTCAGTTTTCAGCTACCTTTTTAGGTAATTTTACCAAACAGAGCCAAAAACTAACAACATGTATGTTGGTTCTGAAATGATAACAACATAATCAAACTCATCATTCATAATGATTAAAATCAGGAAAGCTCACATGAAAATTATTTAGTTTATCAATTGCTTTATGAGAAACGTTTTGCATCTTTAGCCGCACAACAACGCTCGTTTCAATCGCCCTTTGTAGAGTTGTAAGAACGATTTATAGCGGCCTTAAGATTGCCTTTACCATTTAGGTGAACGATTAAGTTAATGATGGTTAAACTCTATGGAATCAAAGCGCCACTACCCTCTCAAAGTGAGAATTATACAAGATGATACTTCATATCTCAACTTTTTTTCGAATCAGTTAGGTTCATCCACAATATCTAGTGGTGTCCTTCCTTCTATGCACGTTCCTTTTTAGTTGGCATGTTAGTCTAATCTAACCCGACAATTATATCTTTTTTTGTATAACCGACTTGTTGTGCGGAAGCGTGAATATCCCGTGTTGGGTCTCTGCTGCATCTGTGTCCACTGCTCATAATAGTACGATATTGTCCGCTTTGGGTCAAGCCCTCACGGATTTACTCTTGGGCTCCTTTCCAAAAGGCCTCGTACTATTATATTTTCTGGACACTTATAAAGATGATCTTCCATCTTTATTCTACCGATGTGGGACAAGGGTTTGCACCCTAACAATCCTCCCCTCAAACCAAGGACCATCATCTTGACTCGGACCTTGACCTCCATGGAGGACTCTCCCACTCTACATCCCCAATTTCTAGACACCTGAAACATCACAAGTTTTGATAACCTCCCCTTAAACGACACACCATGCTACCACGAGCCGTCCATGTGCCCTTCTTGGGGATTTCCTACACATGTATATCAAACCTCCTCTGCATCCAATATACCCTGGACCGGGTCCGTCACTTCAGAAGTCCTAGAACACAAACGGTCTCTGGCATCCAACCTGGAAAGGACCCACCAAACCTGTGACACCCAATCTGATAAGGGTCCACCTGATCAACAGCTCTAGTACACAAATGGTATTTGTCCCACAAGACCTATGACGCCTTTCATCCATTTAGCCCTGGACCGGGCTTGCTCAAGGACTCACCCCGAGCTAGGAGTTCCATGCCTTACAGTGTACAACTTCAAGTCTTAGGCCTGCTGATGAATCCTCGTGTCTAGCCCAAGTCGAACCTTGGGCTCTGATACCACTTGTTGTGCGGAAGCGTGAATATCCCGTGTTGGGCCTCTGCTGCATCTGTGACCACTGCTCATAATAGTACGATATTGTCCGCTTTGGGTCAAGCCCTCACGGATTTACTCTTGGGCTCCTTCCCAAAAGGCCTCGTACTATTATATATTCTGGACACTTATAAAGTTGATCTTCCATCTTTATTCTACCGATGTGGGACAAGGGTTTGCACCCTAACACGACTGACTAATTTAAGGCGACAGATTTCACGTCAAATTTTGATCAAGCTTTTTATGATTGGAATCAATCACTAGTTAACCTTGATCACACTCACTTTTGTATCCATATAAATGAAATTTACTTCTTAGGCCCTGTACTTTTGGACTTAAAGTCACTTAACTTAAGTTCACTTCAGATCCTATAAGTTCGGTTCAGTTCAGATCAGATCCTATAAGTTCAGTTTAGATCCTATAAGTTCAGTCCAGTTCAGATCCTATAAGTTCAGTTCAGTTCAGATCGTATAAGTTCAGTTCAGATCATATAAGTTCAATTCAGAAAAGTTATATACGGAGTTATTTTTAAAAACCGATGCAAAAACATTTGACATTAATTATTCGATACATATATACATTATTATTTTTAAAACAAAATTATCACTCTTCTCATTATTTTTTATCGTAATGTAACTATAGTATAATGTATGAACAAACCAACTTATATAAAGCATAAAAATGTTATTATCTTACCTTGTGTTTTAGACTATATTTTCTTATCAATGTTCTCGCTGCCGACTAATTTCTTGTAATTTTTTGTTTAATCTCAATAAAAATTTGCGTTTTATAATAATAATAATAATAATAATAATAATAATAATAATAAAATAACAACAAGAACAAGAACAATAATAATAATAACAATAACAATAACAATAATAATATATAAGTTAAATTAATTTAAGTTAATTTAAATTCGGATCGTGTAAGTTCAGTTCTTATCCTATAAGTTTAGTTCGGTTCAGATCCTATAAGTTCGGTTCAGTTCAGTTCCTATAAGTTCAGTTCAGTTCAGATCCTATAAGTTCAGTTTAGATCCTATAAGTTCGGTTCAGTCCAGCTCAGATCCTATAAATTCAGTTCAGTTCAGATCAGATCAGATCCGTTTCAGTCCAAAAGAACAGGGCCTTACTATTGTTGTCAATCAACATACATAACATGAATTAACAACCTATTTACTTCTCTGCACACAAATAAGATAACCTTTGAAACTTGACAAAATCAAAGAAAATGCAAAACATAAATTTCAAGACCAATCAATATTCCCTAAAATTAATATAACTAACCCATCAATCAATCAATATAAGAGCATGTTTGGCCTAACTTGTTGAAAATGAGTTTTTGTTTTTTAAGCTTAATTTTCTAAAAGTGTTTTTAAAAATCAGAAGTAGCAAATTACTGTTTCTATTTTTATGGGCAAAAAGATGATTTTTTGGCTTTTGAGAAATTTTGTTTTAGTTTTTAAATAATGACGTGTTTTGTCACATTCCGTTTGATGTTTATGAGTGTCTTGATATTGGATTTTTAGTGGATAATATGTAGTGAGACGAAGCTAGCGACGTTGGTGGATGGTATTTGGAAATGTATGGAGTTAGTGTCGACAGACTATAATGTTGTGGATATGATATCGAGAGCCTTGAAAATAGGAATGGTTATAGATGTTGAGGTTACAGGCGATTATCTTTGACATGCGGTGGTGATGAGGATAATGAGAAAGTATAGCTAAGGATCTAGTATTAGTGAGTTACGAGGACGTAACTTCGATCTTAAGAGGAGTAGGATGCGACAAAGAGAGCTTGATGGTTGTACATGTTGCGGTATAATTGGGAGTTTGAGCTTTGGTGTAGAATAAAGGATGGATTTGTATTGTGGTTGATATTGTTAAATGGTCATGGCCGTGCTTGTAGCAGTGTGATGTCTAGGAGTGTGAGAATACTCTGATAGTATTGACAATTGGGCGATGATGTTTATGAGTTCGATAGTGTTGACAGTTGGATGATGATGCTATGAGTGGGAGTAAACTTCGAGGATGAAGTTCCTTTTAAGGATGGTAGAATGTAACATTCCGTTTGATGTTTATGAGTGTCTTGATATTGGATTTTCTAGTGGATAATATGTAGTGAGACGAAGCTAGTGACGTTGGTGGATGGTATTTGGAAATGTATGGAGTTAGTGTCGACAGACTATAATGTGGTAGATACGATATCGTGAGTCATGTTGTGGAGGTAGGAATAATTGGTGGAGTTGGTGTTAAGAGTTCATGTTTTATAGGTTGGAGTTTCGTTTTGAGTTCTTAGTTACGTTGTTGTGTTTTGGTCGAGTTAATATGTTTGTTTTGAGTATGGGTTGAACTTCGGGGATGAAGTTCTTTTAAAGGAGGGAAGACTGTAATACTACGGTTTTATGTGACTTTGGGTACTCTATCAAGTGGGACTTACTCTGTCGAGTAAGTAGATTTTTACGCAAAACAGTAGTCTGCCTGTAGGGTACTCGGTCGAGTAAGTTGGGGACTCGATCGAGTAAGGGGCACTCGATCGAGTAAGTCACTTACTCGATCGAGTAAGTGTGTCTTACGGGATTGTTTAGCCGGGTTTTGTTAATAATGCGAGAGTAATATAAAAAGGATTCCGTCACTTTGCTTAATCACCTTTAACATTCTAAAACCTTTCAAAGAGAAGAATAACAGTTACGTACATCGTATCCATCGCATTGTTAACAAATCCCAAGGCTTGGTTTGTCGGATTGGCTTGTTCTTTACGCTGTTGTGATCGTCGTGTCGAGGATAAGCTTCGTATATAATTTTTATAATGTTTTGATAAGTTTGCTTAAACCCTAATTGGGTAGAATTTGGGGATTTTGGTGTATTATGATGAGTAGATGGTAATTATGTGATTATGTGCTATAGGAGGAGGATTCATAGAGGAAAAGTTCTGATTAGCTGCTATGACGGTCTCGTGTGATTGCTATTCCAGGTAGGGTTTCCCTACTCAGTATTGATTACATGGTTTTGTTGTTGTTGTTGTTGATTCATATCGTCTTGGAATTGGTGATTGATAATTGTTGTTGTATAATGTGGTTGGTTGTGATTGTTTGTCTGTGGTTCTCGAGGTGCGTCCTCGGCTGAGTGGAGTCACTTGCGAGAGTGGCTTCATGCCCTTGATTCGCCTTCTATGGAACCCGCCACAGAAGGGATGTGCACATTAATGAACATGGGTTTATCGCTCGGATGAGATGAGCGGGGCTTAGGTGGGAACGGTTGCGGTCCCCCACTGGCGGTGTGGAGTACTTGTTGCGATGGGTACTCTGGCAGGACTACACACTTCAGTATGTGTAATACTCCGTATTTTGATAATAATTTATGAAAGTAATTTATGTAATTTAATTAAAGACATTTCTAATAGTAATTATAATAAGACATTAATTAAATAATAAATTAAGTATCCAAGTCTGGAATTGGGTTTAGCTAATATAATATGGGCCGTGTGCTATTGTTTATTGGACCGAAACTTATTAAGTTGGTATGACTATAATCGGGATTTGTATCGGGAATTAATATGGGAATAATAATATATAAAAGTAATTATAATTATAAATAATAATAATAATAATAATAATAATAATAATAATAATAATAATAATAATAATAATAATAATAATAATAATAATAATAATAATAAGTTATGACAATAATACATTAGTAAATATTGTGTGAGAAAATCCTAGTTATGGTAAGATTAATAATATATGATAATAATAATAATATAATAGTAATGACAATTCCTATACTAATTAGAATAAGTTAAGCTATAATAATTTCCTAAGTGGCCTCAAATTCTCTATAATCCTACACTATAAATACCCTATTAAATCTGAGAAATAAATCACAAATTAAGAGGAAGAGCTTTTGGAGACGGAATTAGCAAGCGGTAATTAATAGGTAACAATTTTTAATCTCGTTTTATTTTCTTATTAAGCTGAATATGAGACGATCTTAAGACGCTTAGAAACTGACCCAAACCTTGACGGAATCAGACCAAACTTTGGGAGGTGGTACGTGGGGTTGCAAGGGTTGGAATGGGTGTAGTGGTGGTGTCAGTAAAGGCCTAGGGTGGCGGTGGCAGGCGGCTAAAGGTGGCTGGTCAGGGGGTGTTGCGGGTTAGGTCGTGGGTGGTTTTATGGAGTAATTGAACCCTCTAATGGTCGAGTATTGACCTGGGAATGGTAGGGTTTTGATGGGGGGAGGTAGTCGACCACATTAGAGGTGTTGACGTGGTGGCATGTGGCGGCTGGTGTTGGTGGTGGCCGAAAATCGTGAAAACAGGGGATTTGACGCGACTATTTTTAGACGCGCACTATAGCCGTGTTTCTGACCGTGAGTGAGGATTAAGGGTACCATTAGAACCGTCGTAGACCAGGGGTGACACTAGTGGTGGCCGTTGGGTGTGGGAGTTGCTGTAGTGGTTGTAGTCGTGGGCTTTATACACGGTGGGGGTGGTGGTTGGTTGTTAATGGCGAGTGGAGAAGGGGGTTAGGGCATGCGTTTCTGGGCTGCTGGTGGTGGTTTGATGGGTGGTGAGTAGGTGTTTGGATGGGTCGTGGTGTAGGGAGCATGTAGGCAGGTCGGGTGGTGGCTGTGGTGGCTTGTGGTGTCGGGTTTGGTGGGTTTTATGAGGGGTGTCGGTCACGGGTTCTAAACCATGTATTGGGTGGTGTTTGTTTGTTTTTGTGACGGGTTTTAGTTAATTATTTTTGGGAGACTCGGGTTATAATTGAATCGGGTTTTTAGTTATCGTAAACCTTTAATAATTATAATAACCTTTAATAATTATAATAAATAATTAATTTGAATAATTAAATAAACGGGACAAATAAATAAATAATTAAATTAAATTGAATTATGATATTTTGATTAGGTGACGGTTGTGAAGAATTATAATCGGATTGCTTTAATTATTTGGATTGCTTAAGCTGCATAATTGGAATCGCTTGCCAGGTAGGGATAAATCCTACTCAACTTTTACTCGATAATGTTTGTTGGATGATTTATATTAAAGTGAATTGATCATATGAGAATTGTGTTGGTTGATATCATTGAAATTGTTGGAAGGGAGAAGTTATATTGTATATGTTGGTTGGATTGGATATGATGGAGTTACTGTTATTGCATTGGTTATTCAGTTTAATACTGGCAGACATCCCTTCGTGGTGATGTAGATTATTATTGCGGTTATATTGGCAGACGTCATGGTAAGAGCCTTCGGGTGACGTATTTCAGATTTATTATGGCAGACGATATTTATCGTATTTACTCGGCGAGGCCCCGTTGGTCTGCGGGCCATCCGTGGATATTACTCAACTATATGTTGAGGCAGACATTACCTTTTGGTAATGTAGTGTGTGTTTACTCACCTTCGGGTTGAGGCTGCCCCGGCCAGGGATTGGTGGGATGATTAGTGTGCTAAGTAAAATGGGAGTAGCACGTTGTCAGGGGGGTTGTGCAATGTAAAAAGGAATTGGATTGTTATCGTATGTTTTTGTTGTTAGTATTTATTCCTACTCAACCTCGCGGTTGACTATGTATTCGTGAACACCTGCGGTGAACCGTTTTATGGGGAGCAGATTTGACAGGTACCAAAGATTAGTTGACTCGGGAGCATTGGGATGAGAGCTTGACTTGGACCGTAGTTGAAGTCTAGATCACATAGAGCAATTATATCACTTTATTTATTTCCGCTGCGAATTGTAAATGTTTTTATATTAAGTTTTAGTTGGTTAAGTTGTAATAAACATGTAATCATTAAGTTTTTAATGTAAAGTACTTTGGTGAGTTGGACTTTGTTATTCACTACCTCGGAAAACCGAGATGGTAACGGTTCTATTTACTTGGGAATGTCTAGCTAAAGGCTCCTGAGTAAATGGAGGTGTTACAGTATGTAGTTAGGTGTGTGAAGATGAGATGGAGTTGTGCTGATTGAGTTGTCATGATTGAGTTGTTTGTTGTATTGTCTTATTGCAGCTGTTTGTTTTATGTAATCAGTACTGACCCCGTTTAAATGTTTTAAAAACTGTGGTGATCCATTCGGGGGTGGTGAGCAGTTATTGAGCAGGTATGAGTTGATGCGCATGGGATAGCTGGGTTGAGTCATCACGATGCTGTTTTAGAAGTCTTCCGTTGTGTCGAACATTCTCTTATTTTGTTTAGTCGTTTTGACAGTTTTGAGAACCTTTGTATTTTCATTTATCAGTTTCGGAGTTGGTTGTATCGCTTTAAACTTTATTACTATTAAAGTACGTTTCGTTACTGTCCATTTGATTATCATTGCCTCGGGTAACCGAGATGGTAGCATTTCCATGCCTTAAGTGGTCCTGGTAAGGCACTTGAAGTATGGGGTGTTACATGTTTGGCCAAAAACTGTTTTTAAGGCCAAAAACTGTTTTTAAGGCAAAAAACACACTAAATCAATTTCCATTCAAAAACAAAATCTAGTGGAAGAAAGAAACCCATGCTCCCCAACACAAAGGGGAACAACTAAGAAAACGATGGTCGATGGATAAACACTCAATTTAGAACACTTTATAATTTGGGTGCTACAGGACAATGTTGACAATTATACCCTTTTTATTTATCCTTTCACTTTTCCTCTCTAACCTTTCTCTAATGTATTCTCTCTAATTACAAACTTCCATTTAATTTCATCCTCCATTCCCCTCTAATTTCACAAACCCATTATTCATATGATTGTTACCGACCTTGTGTGAGGGGATTCATCAGCCGTCTATTTCACTGGCGGTGTAACTTTCTCTATTGTAGTACTAATTTACTACCTTGAATATTTCTTTCTTTATGTTTAATGTAGTACGTTGTACTCTACGGTCTATACTACATACATATACATTATACCTATGCTGCCGTGTACTACGTTTATTTTTTACTACCTTGATTCTTTTAATGTACTACATATGACGGCCGAAATCCGGCAAACACCTATCATCCTTGTCTACAGCGACGAATGCCCATGTCATTGATGAAATTCAACTACACCAATATCCCTATCATCCCACATCAACAATAATTAATTTGAACATAAATCATAATTAAAAAAATATAAAACTATAGCAAAGAGTTAATTTGATTATTAAAAATGGATTAATAAATTAATTACCGGTTCTATATTCGAATAATCATTCATAATTGAATAATTTAAAGGAGATTGAAGGAAGTTAAGAATGAAACAATAGAGAGTAGAAAGAATTATGTTTGATTTTTTTAGCCAAGGATAGACAAATGAAAACTTTGGTACAAATTGTACTGAAATGAGTAAAATGTGTACTGCGAAAATAAATTACGTATAATTTA
The DNA here is from genome assembly GCF_048544455.1 of Silene latifolia. NCBI lineage: Eukaryota > Viridiplantae > Streptophyta > Magnoliopsida > Caryophyllales > Caryophyllaceae > Silene > Silene latifolia. The sequence continues at coordinate 38,958,966 of NC_133538.1, forward strand.
AGTATTTCTATCCTAGAATTCGCTTTTATTTTTTTAATAATAAAATAATAATATAAATGAAATCCTATATTTTAAGGTGACGAAAATAAGTCCCATTTTTTTGTCCACAAAAACCCATTCCTCACAATCGTGTCAATTCTTCTTTCCTCGCAAAATCTCTTCATCTTTTCCCTTAGTTTATTTTTTTTGTTTGATCATCAATTTCATCACCAACCCACCCATCACTCATAACTCACTCCCTTATCTCGCTTTTTTTTTTAAATTTTTTTTTGTTGGGTAGTTCAGTGTAACTTTGATGAAGAAAACCCAGATTTGAAGCAGGTTTGTTTACTCATTATCTTGTAAAATTTTGTGGGTTTTTAGTAATAGGGTAAAGGATAGTATAAAAGGTAATTATTTCGAGCCTAATTTGCTTGAAAAGTTGGATTTTTTCAATTTTTGGAGCTCAAATACAATAATTTCATTCCTCTTGGTACTCAATAGGAGTATTTGGGTAGAGGATTCGAAGAAAATTTAAATCTTTGGATGAATTTTGGGTTGTATCAATGATTTGAAGGTTAATTCGATGTTGATGTTAATTTGAGTGAAAATAGAAGAAAGTTTGCATCTTGGGAAGTGATTGTGGTTTTAGTTTCTATTTTATAAGTTTGAAGGGTAGGAACCCTAGTTTTAACCTTGTTGATTACTTGTCACTTGATTTTTGTGTGAAAGTTAAGGACAAAGTGAAAGAAAGGTTACATCTTGGTGTAGAATGTCGGTAGAGAGGTCGTTTGAGGCGTGGGAAGAGGTGCAAAGGCATGGTTTAGATTTGGCTGATAAGCTTGCACAAGGGTTTTCAGGTTTAATTCATTCACACATTAGCCCACCTTCATTTCCATGGCCACCATTACCAAACCCTCCTAAACCCCCTCTTTTCGATGTCGATTTTGCTCAAAACATCTTCCCTAGGGAGTTCATTTTTACCCCAATTAATGGGAGTTTAAATGGATACCACAACAACCCAATTGTTGACATTGGGAATAGGATTGGTCAAGCTGGGGCTGAGTTTGGTGGGTTCTTTAATGGTTTGGTTCAACAGGTAATGGGGGTGGTATCAATCGTGCCGTTTTTGGGCGGTGGTGGTGGTGGTGGTGAGAGTGATAAAGGGATGGTTAAGGTTGTTCATGGTGGGGTGAATGGTTTTGGTGTGCCTGGGACTGATATGAGCATTTTAATTAGGGAGGATTTGGAGTCTTTGGCTGAGCAGTTGGGGGATTTAAGGCTTGGGGAGAACGAGGGTGATAGTGGTGGTGGTGGCAACGACGATGTTTCAGGGTTTAATTTGAAGATTGCTAGTCTATTTGGCAAATCACAGGTATACTTTTGAGAATTGTATTTTAGGAAGATTATGAGTTCGTATTTTCTACTTATTTATGCAGTTGTATCTGTACACGATATTTGCTTTTCCCCTTATTTTATTTGTTTCAACTTCTTTCAGTAGTTTGGTAGTACTGATTAAAATGTTCTTTTGATTACTTGAAATGATTGTATTGTTGTGTTATGGGTTGTGCTTTTGTGGGGGCATGTTTTTTTTTCTTGTTCTCGTTTGAAGTACACTAGTTTTAAACCCGTGAAATTCACAGGTCTGTTTTAAAAAATTTAAATAAAAATATTTGATGATATTTAAAATTTTATAGTTTAATTTACTCCGTGAGTATTTATTTAGTGAATCAAATTATTCGCAATCATAAACTGTGGCCCTTTTATAAATATGATTTATATTATACTCGTATATGTATAAAGTATCAAGTGTGTATTAATGTAATACTATAACAATAATTAAAATAATTTATCAAATAAGAGGTAAATACCCAATTTTTTAGTTGAAAAATTTAACACCTTACGCATCATTAGCATGAAATCATGAATCCATCCACTTTTAACCATAAAGAGTGAAAGTATCCATCTACATATCCGGCGTTTAGTTTGATTTATGATCCATGAAAAACTATATATTCAACTCTTATACTTACCTATACCAAAATTCTAGCTCAAAAACCAAGTTCTTGCAGTCTAGTGGTAGACTTGGGTAACCTCAAAGCTTGCAAAGGCAAGAATTGCGAGGTCCCGTGTTCGAACTCACGGATGAGCAATGCATACGGTTATCTCGGCGGCCCCAATTGGGGTGGTTTACATGGTCCAGGTGGTGACGCTGACGCTGGATTGCCTGGGCCCGGGGGGATTAAACCCCTCGTCACCAAAAAAAAAAAAAAATTCTAGCTCAAACGTCTGATTTTAATATGAAGCTCGATAGAAAAATACAGAAAATATGAAACTTAAGTTAAGAACTTAAAATTTATTTCATTTGCTATGAGATTACATACATGAAATAATAGTAGGAAAAACGTACGATAAAGTGTACTGAGTAATACTATACTAATATTGTAACCCTTGTAACTTATACGAAGCAAGTAATTACTACTGCAATAAGGGGGAAAAAAGGAAAAAAAATCGTACCAAATATCTTAACCTTAAAACGGACATATCCATCTCAACCTTAAGTTGGGTAAGTATTACACAACAACAACAACAACAATACCCCAGTGCCTCAATGGCTCCCGCAAATTGCGGGGTAAAGGGGGGTCGGATTACACATAAAGAAAAAAACAAAATGCATTGAAATTAACAAAGTTTGTCTCATCCATAAAAATGGGGTGTTATTTAATCCTTTTTATTCTTAAGACGGATATAGAAGACCGAACAAAAACTATCATCACTCATTGAACACTAATTGGTAAATAAACAAACATTGAAAAAAAAATGGAGCTCTTCAGTCTTCACAGCCGTCCTCCAACCATAACCATCTCTAGTAAAGGACAAATAAACTCACACCTGCATACCACTTCTTCTATTCTCTTGCATTTTTTTTTTCAAAATTTATTCCGATGATTAGATTAGCTGGATGTAATTTCTCTTTCTCCGATTTAACTTCTCAAAAGCTGGTTATAGCTACATCGAGTAGATTGTCATTGACGGCAAGTATTAGCAAAAGCAAGTCCTAGTCAACTATGGTGAATGATCGTTGCTCGATTCATCGCTCTTAGTAAGCAATGGTACATTGATTTTCGACTTGCTCTCCGCTACAGATTGGTAATATAACGACTATAATAATTCTATTGGTAAAATTTATATTTGGGTTTTGTGAATTGTGAACGATTAATAGTGATTGGGGTAATTTATATGGTTTTTTACATGGCATTATTTGTAAATAAATTGGATGAAATATCTACTCTATCTCTATCTCTATAATATGGAAAACAATAATCCGAAAATCACGTTACTATAATTAAGTCAAATGTTTAAGATTCTGTACCCACAACATTGGTTATGGTTAGCTAAAGTTTAGGAGTTTCCATAGTTTTCGCAATCATGAAGTCTCAAAAACTGCAACTTTTCTGACTAATATGGAAAAAATATCCTGCCGTTTTGTTTATTATGTATATTGTTTTATTAATTTTTTTATATATATATATATATATATATATATATATATATATATATATATATATATTTTTAATGTTTCTAATGTCTCTAATCTTCTGCCACGTAAGGATGTGGGAAAAAATTGAGATGCCAAGTCAGCTTCTTTGGCTCTTGCATTAGAGAAGTATATGATGTTATTAGCTTAGCCTTGAGTCTTTCCTAAGTTGATTCCAGTTTCTTGTTTGGAGTTAAATACGTTAATCCACCACCGTCCAATTGAGCTGTAAAATTTGGCTCAAAAGGGTGTAATCAATCTAATTAAGCATCTTCTCACACCCTTGTGTGAATTATATTAAAATAAGAAATGCAATCACACTTGGTTTTAGAAACCATATATATATATATATATATATATATATATATATATATATATATATATATATATATATATAGAAGGGTTCTCATAAGTCCCTTACATCTTATGAGTCCCTAAGTCCTTATAAGGACCTTAGGATGGAAGGGATGGAGGGATGAGATTACATCTCATTCAAGGGTCACAAATGAACCTCCCTAATCGCCCTCCCTAATCCTGTATAACTCCTCCTAATCATAACTCTTTCACCATTCTAATCTCCTAACTCACTTCCTCATTCACTCATCCTCTCTCATTTCTCACATTCACTCTTTCTCTCTCATTTTCCTCCCACCCTCTCTAAAAAAAAAAAAAACTAAAACCAACAACAATGACGACATCAACACCAGCCGGCCTCCATCAACCAGCAACAACAACCAACAACACCACCGACATCAGCAGCAACATTCACGACCCGACAACCACCACCCCATCACTCCTTTCTTCCCGTCGCCTGCCACCACCACATCCCGACACCACCATTCCCACCACACACCTTCACGACAACATCCCGACCACCTTCTGCCGGCAGCCACAACTCGCCCACCACCACCCGACACCAGATCTATTCCCTCCTTGCCGCCGCCTTTCTCCCTCCCCGCTGCCGCCTCACCGACACCTTTCTCCCTCCCCGCTCTTCCTTTCTCCTTTTTTTCGTTCTTTTTTTTTCGTCAATTTTTTTTTTCTTTTGTGTGAAATTAAACGAATCTGAGAACACCTTATTTCAGTAAAATAAATTTGAACAAAAAACAAACTCATGAGAACCCTTTCTCAGATTCGTTCAAATTTCAGATTTTTTTTTTTTTTTTTTTTTTTTTTTTTTTTTTTTTTTTTTTTTTTTTTTTTTTTTTTTTTTTTTTTTAGATTTTAGATTTGCTTTAGGATTTGAGGGTGTTGTTTTTTTGTGATTGTTATTTGGTTTTTTGTTTTGTTATTGTTATTATTGTTATTTGGTTTTTATTATTGGTATTTGGTTATTTGTTATTTTTCAAGTTTTTTTTAAGTTTCATATTTTGGGCTAAAGTTATACAATAATCAAAATAGAGTTATACTGTTAATGTCTAAAGTTATACATTGTATAAATTGAAGTTACACAAATTTTGGACTAAAGTTATACATCTTGTCTATTAAAGTTATACACTGCGTGCATTAAAGTTATACACACGATATATAAATTTTTCAAATTTAAATATTTAAATGTTTAGATCTGACGTTTTTTATTTCAATTATTGTTATTGTATTGTATTTCATTGTTAATTTTTTTTTGATGAATCATGATTTACTTCTAGGGTTTTTTTTTGTTATTGTTATTTGGTTTTTTGTTTATATTTGGTTTTTTTGTTAGATTTACAGGTTTTTTTGATAGATTAACGGGTTTTTGTTATTATGGGGTTTTTTTTTTGTTATTGTTATTTGTTTTTTTTTAATTATTTTTCATATCTAGTTTTTTCTTCTCAACTTTCATCACTTTTTTTATTTTGAATTTTCAAAACTATATGTAAATACAATTAAAGTTATACTATTTACGACTAAAGTTATACCCTTAAAACATTAAAGTTATACTATTTACGACTAAAGTTATACCCTTAAAACATTAAAGTTATACTATTTGCGACTAAAGTTATATTCTTCAAAAATTAAAGTTATACTATTTTGTTGTGTGTTTTTATTTACTTATTTTATATTTTTTTATTTCAATTATGTCTTATATTACATTTTGATATTTAGATAATGGCTTTTTTTTTTTCCAGATCTAGTATTGTTGGTTTAAAGTTAGTATTGATGGTTTTTAGGATTTCGGTTATATATTAGACTAAAGTTATACGATTTTGCACTAAAGTTATACGATTTTGGATTAAAGTTATGCGATTTTGTAGTAAAGTTACACAATTTTGGACTAAAGTTATACAAATATAGACTAAAGTTATACATATGAAGGACTAAAGTTATACAAAAATGGACTAAAGTTATACAAATATGGACTAAAGTTATACAAATAAGGACTAGTGTTATACAAAAATGGACTAAAGTTATACAAATATGGACTAAAGTTATATAAATAAGGACTAAAGTTATACAAAAATTGACTAAAGTTATACAAATATGACTAAAGTTATACAAATAAAGATTAAAGTTATACAGAAATTGACTAAAGTTATACAAATATGGATTAAAAGTTATACAAATATGGACTAAATTTATACAAACAGTACTTATATAAATTCAAATTTATAGTGTTGGTTTTTATTTGTAATTTTTCGTTGTTATAATTATATTTTTTTTCATTTGTCAACAAAGAGAAATGAGAAAACAAAAGTTATACAAATACTTTCATTGAAGTTACACACATTTCTACTGGAGTTATACATTCGTTGGGTAGAAGTTATTCATATCGTTACTAGAGTTATACATTCATTGAGTAGAAGTTCAACACATTCCTAATGTAGATATTTGTATAACTTTAGTCAATTTTTGTATAACTTTAATCCTTATCTGTATAACTTTAGTCAATTTTTGTATAACTTTAGTCTATTTTTGTATAACTTTGGTTCTTATTTGTATAACTTTAGTCCATATTTGTATAACTTTAGTCCTTATTTGTATAACTTTATGTATAATTTTAGACCATTTTTGTATAACTTTAGTCCATAACAGTATAACTTTTGTCCATAACTGTGTATACTTTAGTCATTTTATATCATTTTTTTATAAAAATGTGAAATATAAGATTAAAAATCAACAAATTATAAGAATTTTAATATAGCTAAGATTAAAACAACAAATTTTATGAAAAATATTTTAGTAGATCTTAGATGAAAAAAAGTATATCACAAAAAAAAACGATATTTAAAACCCAAAATCTTTAAAAAAAAAACGTATAACAAGAAGAGATTTGAAAAGAATAAATAACAACAAAAATTAACAAATAAAATAAACGGACCTCAAACAACAAATTTAACACAAAATCTAAAGGAAAAAAAAAAGTGAAAAAAAACCGAGACGCAAAATCTGAAAAAAAAAAAAAAAAACGAGTTTGTAAAATTTACCGACGGCGGTGGTGGAGGTGGGTGGCGGTGGGGGTGGGCGGTGTCGGATGGGATAGTGGTGGGTGGTGGTGAATGAGGAAGAGAGGAATGAATGATTTATTTGGGTTTTTTGATTTATTTGGATTTTTTGGGTTTTTTGATTTATTTGGATTTTATTTATTTATTTGGGTTTTTGGGGTTATTTATTTATTTGGATTTTTTGGGTTTTTAATTTTTTGGGGTTTGAGAGAGGAGATGAGTTGTGTGATATGTGAGAGAAGTGGATGAGAGGAAAGGAAGTTATAGTGAATTAGTGATTAATTAGAAGGATTAGTGAGGGAGGAGAGAATGAGTGATATTACTCCATAAACACACGTTTTGGAGGTTGATCCTCGCCATCCATTTTCACCATCCAAGGGCCCTTAATAGAACTTATGGACTCAAATACATATGGTGGATTTACATGATCTCTTTTCTCTCTCTCTCTCTATATATATATATATATATATATAAAACTGGATTGAAATGCTGTGGATGCGCCACGTGTCCTATACAGCCTTAATGACAAGCATTAATTACAGCTAATCATTAACATGAACATAATAAATGCTGTATAAATCTTAGAAAAATATTAATTATAGTTTAATAAATTTTATTATAAAATTAAATTAAATAATTACGGTGATTTGATTCTAAATTTAGTAAAAAAATATTTTGATAAAAATTCTAAAAAGTAAATAATTACGTTTATTGCGAAAAATGTTTTCAATTGAGTATAATTTTGAATATATTAATTGAAATATTTTGTATGTAGAGATGATTAAAGTGAGTAACTCACAATGTTTTACATTTACGCAAAAAAATATTTTGAGAAAGTTAAAAAACTTAGACCATTAAATCCATCAAGAAAAATATATTTGGAAGAGTCATTGTATTTATTAGCAACGGAAATTAAAGAAAACTACTAAGAGATAAGTTTATAGGGTGGGAATGAAAAAAAATTATATTGTGAGATATTGAATATATATAAGATTTTGAGAGGTTTGAGTAATGTGATAACGAGTATGTATATACACAGTGATCGTGAGTACATTTGAATAACAGTGATAATGAGTGCATTTGAATAATCAAAACAAAAATAAAGATTATTAACTAATATAGTATTATGAACGACATGAAAAGTAAAAAACAAATTACATTTTCCCTTAATATATTCAACTAAATGTGTATACGTCAAGTATAAAATATTGATTATCACTAACTAAATATTACTTTTAGTTAAATATTTTATATGTTATCTTTTAAATACTTTGAAGTTAAACCTCAAAAAATAATATTTGAGAAAGTTCAATTTATTTTATTAACAGGTAAACTCTTAAATACCGTTATATATGGTTGTTAAAAAAAGAAAAGGTGTAAATTTCTTATAGGTATGTTTGACACATAACACATGCAAGACACAATCAAAACATTTGAATAACATGAGTTTGGATCATAATAAATATCACATGCTATACATTAAAAATTAAAAATTGTATAAAGTTATATTCACATCATATTGAACAAATATTAATTGATTTGGAACATAACGTACCGTGAAATGATATAATTTGAGAGCTTAATGTTGATTGTTGCATTATTCGAACAAATTTTATTTTAAATAATATGATATTTGATCAGTCACAAATTTATTTATAAAACCTTGATCATGCATAATTAACTATCACTTATTAGTTTTAATTAAAATTGAATGTATTTTATTTTAAAACATTGTACTTAAACATAAAAAAATTAAATTTGAGAAAAAATTATTTATTTTTATTTATAAGTATACAAATATTAAAGGTCATATATGAATTATATTATTTTTCTTTAATTACAATAATAAAATTTTAAAACAGGCCGCGCGAAGCGCGAGATACTACCTAGTATATCTTAAAACTTGGTATTGTCTTCTGTTTCTAATTGTCGTTTTTTCTCTTAGAATATTATATCTTGGAAGATGATGTTTTATTATGCCTTATTTGACACTTCTTCCTCGCTTTTACTTAATTGTTCGTTTCCGTAACGGACTTGGTGGAGCTCAGTGTCTTCTGATTAATCAAGGTGGTTTGCTTCCTTGTTCCCGACATTTGTCTTTTCATCTAGTCTAATGACTCGACTATGGGCTAATTTTTGTAGGGGTCTGTCAACATAACATCGGCATACCACAGCAGATCCCGTGATGTACAAAATTCTATTGTTGCACGTGGAGATTTATGGAGACTTGAAGCATCTAGTGGAGGCTCAACATCAGGGACTGAGAATTCATCTCTATTCCTTGTCCAGCTTGGACCTCTACTTTTTATCCGTGATACAACTTTTCTCTTGCCTATTCATTTGTCAAAGAGACATTTGCTTTGGTACGGCTATGACAAAAAGGTATATCCCTCGCTGAAATAAGTTTCAACAACGAAATTTTAAAACTTTTATTATTATAATATGGGATCTCATTTTTTTAATTATTGACTATTTATCGTGTTTTCCCTTTTTTCCTCCTAAAATTCTTTTTTCTTTTCATTATGTTACATGTTGACGGTTGTAATTGATGATTCATGTTAGCCGACTGCGTCTAAGGCTCTCTTCTTGTTGTTGATAACACTTTTTGGGCAGGTTACTTTGTAACATCTCATATGTCTAAAGGTTCTGAAAGTTTTGTTTACTAATATACATTTGCTTCTGGCATGTGCATGTGGACCTATGTTTATTCTATGCCAATCAGTTAATATTTTTTTTTTGGTCATATAAACTTGTACTAAAATTTTGTTTCATTGTTTCTAGAATGGCTTACATTCCATCTGTCCGGCAGTTTGGTCAAAGCATAGAAGGTGGCTTGTGATGTCGATGATTTGTCTCAATCCTTTTGCTTGTGTAAGTCAAACAGATGTTTTGTTCAGAATAAAGATTGAAAGTTTATTTCTGTTCTATCTTGAGTGAACTCTATATGACAATGATGAACTTATTTAGCTATTGCCCGGTAACACTTACTGTTGAACATCATTCTCAATTACTCGCTGTATTTCTGGCTAGCGACTATACAAAAGCACATTTTTTAAAACTTCCTGCTTATAGCCTTTTTAGGTGTAAATTGCGGGAAGAGGGGTAGTGAGGGAAGTTCTCTTCAGCTATTAACATTTCAAAGAGTTTACTGGCATGTGGTTTGGTGCTTAGGTTTCGGCATTTAGCTTAATAGAGGCTAAGTGACAAGCAAGTATAGGTAACGGGCTAACGGCTCACCTTTTTTCCATGCTTGATGTGTAACTGTGTATGCATGCAGAATGCTATATCCTTTTTTCGCCACTTATCTAAGGTTAGAACTTAGAATATGCTTTCTATTATGGATTCTCTGAATAATAGAATCACAACAGGATGGTTATTTGTGAATATCAAGAGAGATTATTGTAGATACAGTTATTGTGATATCACTTGTTTGAGTTGATGGGAATACTGATGTCCAAGGATTTTGATGAAAGGAGGGAGCTACACTGTTTAAAAGATTAGGTGATTCTTGGTTATTACTGAAGGATCTTATTTTTACCGTAAAACCAGCTAACTTTTAGCGAATCAGGGTCAATCAACTATATGCCGGATATGTTACATATCTAATTTTTCTTTGATGTCAACTGTCAAGGGGATCTGACCCCTGTCTGGCCCTTCGAAAATCTGCCATTGCCATATGGAATTTGACTTCTGTAAGCGTGAATATTCAGTTCAGAGCGGAATGTTGTTGAATTATGGATAGATTTGATTAGGTTGAGTCAACTTCGGTAAGCGTAGATATTCAGTTCAACTAGTATGTTACCAAGGATCTGGATAAATTTCCGTAATTGCTTTTTCACATATGCATCTTACTCTTTCACATACTTTTTTCCATAAAATTTCCAAACAATACCCCTCACCTCAAATTGTAACTATAAATTCTCCCTTCTTTTTTATTTTCACTAAAAACCTAATTTAATTCCTTCAAATTTTGCCAATTAAGATTTCTAATTCTCTTTTACAATCAGTACTTCTCTTCGTTTTATCAATAAATCATAAGATTCTTAATTGGACCAAGTTAATTGAATCGTATTTTTTATATAATTAGGGTTAAATCTTCTTTTAATTGGTCTTTTTTTGAGGAAGTGATTTGTGGTGACATTCCCAAAGTGATAAACAGAGTACATCAAATTGATTTGTTCTGAAAGTTACCCATCACATGCATATGGGAACAATGGGCTATTTAATTTGGATTTTTTGATCAATCATAGTAGTAAAAAAATTAACCAATGCCCTTTGATTCTTCTCAAATGATCCATCATACGGCATTCAATTAGGGGTGGGGGAGAGGGGTGCGAGAGTCGCAAGTGGGGATGGGTGGCATCAAGGATGGCAGGGGTGGTGGTAGAGGTGTGGGTCCATGGTGAGTAGTGGTAGGAGGAGGTGGTGGTTGGGGGGGGGGGGTGGGGTGTAAAATAGGAGTGCAAAATGGAAGGGGTATAATTGGAAATGTTGTATGTGATTGAGTAAGGTGCTTATATGAAAGAGCAAGGGCCTAATTTTCCTGCTCACTTGTTCATTGGCAGCTGGCTTGATTAAAGCCGTGTGTTAAAAAAAATATGTTTTGTTGCTCCAATCACTAAGGATGTGCTTGATTAACTACTGCAGCACCTTTTATAAACCTCCTACCAAAAGACGATTTTAGCGAAAAAAGATATTTTCCGGCTGATGTCAATCATGAAAGATCTTTTTTTTTGTTTGCCTATAACAGACTTTTGGTAGGAGGTTCGCAGTAAATATTCAATGGTACAATTTTAATTTTTTTTTTTTAACAAGGATAAGTATTAGAAATGGGATATGGAAAAGGCAGGAGTTTTGGATGAGTATAGAAAGGTAGGAGTTATGATTTGATCCTTTATTTGCATAGTTATGATGACCGATGCTAATATACAATGTACTCTCTTCATTCATGAGACCATAACACTATTCCTGTGTGGATTGGGCTTCTTGCAGTCATTCATGGACGTGCAATTTCCAAATGGGCAGCTCACTTATGTGGCAGGGGAAGGCTTAAATACTAGTGCCTTCCTTCCTATATCTGGTGGCCTTCTTCAAGTTCAGGGTCAGTATCCCGGGGAGATGAGGTTCAGCTTTTCTTGTAAGGTAGGATTGCAAACTCTGTTGCAGGGCTGTGGGGCTTAACGATAATATTTGGTGCTTGTAAGATGATTCTTTTTTGAGAGATTGTGCTTCATTTTCATATGTTTTCAGAATAAATGGGGTACGCGAGTTACTCCTTTGGTACAATGGCCTGATAAATCACTTGCACTTGGTTTTACGCAAGATTTGGCTTGGAAACGCTCAGGTCTTTTGGTGAGACCAACTATCCAGTTTAAGTATGAATATTCTATCCTCTAAGCCTCATCACCACTTCTCATTTCCGTACGGGTTCCTTGTTTGTTGTAAGAATGGAGGTATAAGGCTGGAACACTAATAAAGGGTGGGGGAGGTATTTGAACTTGGTTTATGGGTTGCTCTTTATTGTGGCTGAATATGCTTGCAACTTTATGTGCTACTAGTCTACTACTCTCCATCGCACTTGCATAGTTATATTGCCTCTGACTTTGATGGTCAACTTTCACCATGAATCTCTCCAAACATACATATATATAGTGGTACAATATCAAATTTGTCATGTTTGATTTATCAAAACAACTGCTCCGTATTAACAAGTTATCTTTCGTAGAAGGTGTATCTGCATATACTTATAGAAAATAGCGGTCAGAGTTGACCATTAAAGTCGAAGGCAGCCAATATAAATATGATAGAGGGAGCACCCTTTAGTTATTTTGCCTGTCTCCTCAACATAAGAAATAAAAAGCTAAAATGCTTACGATGAATTTGGAAAAAAAATTCATTGTAGAATATCACTGAACACTGATTAATGAGTGGATTCTATCCTAACGGTTTCATTCATCCTGTTTGATTATTCCTGATTATTGTTTATGATTAATCTTTTGTGGGTGGTTGCTGATGTGGAGTGGGACTAGAAAATTGGAAAGGAGAAATAGAAGGCAACCGAGGAAGAAGCAGAATTATTAGGGGGTGATTCGGGCGAAGTAGGGGGAGAATTGAAGCAGAAAACCGGAAAAAAAAAAACATAGAGTAGAGGTAGAGAACCTATTTCTCTGATAAGAGGCAGCAGGACAGCAGTTAGGGCTTTTGTTTTTATCTATTGGTGATACTCCCTCTGTCCCGGTCATTTGTTGTCATTTTCCATTTGGGGTGTCTCAGTCAATTGTTGTCCTTTCTATTTTAGGACTGTATTTGATGAACAATTTGATCATTCACACTCAATTTGGTCCACATGTCATTTAGTAATTGGCATCTCCTCTTTCCTTGGTCTTTGTGCCAAAACCAAAGTACAACAAATGACCGGGACGGAGGGAGTATAAGATTGGGATTTAGGCTTCAAGCATAAGTATATAAAATTTTCAAGTTACACTATTTGTATTTCACGTGGACTAATAAGAGTTTGGGATGAACAGTAGTGTACTTCTTTGGTTTGTAGGTTGTAGGCGTTTTCCTTTGTAGTCGTCCCTTCTGACTCCTTTTCACTTAAGGTGGAAGCCATAATGATGTATGGAGTGCTGGAGTAGTAGTTTTGAAGATTAACACGTCTTTTGAACATAGAGATCGTACTTTTTTGCTCGTTTGCATACATCTTATTATTTAATTTGTGTTTTAGTCTATGCCCCACTATTGGCGGAAGTGATCCAGGAGTAAGAGCAGAACTTATTCACTCTGTGAAGGAGCAGTTGAGTCTGATCTATGGATGTTCATGCTCCACATATCCTTCAGCATATGCATCTGTATCAGTAAGTTTCTCAATGTTTTTTTTTTCCTGCCTTTTTTTCTACCCTCCCTTTATGTAACATCCCTTTAGATGATGGTCAGAAATTGATAGCTAATAGCGATAACACAAAAAATTCTCATTCTTAATACGGAGTATGAGATAGTTATTCCCTTGATTTGAGTTTTTAGTTTGTTCATGTATGTGGGAGGAGATTTTTATTGCACTGGGTTGGTCTCGCGTTATATTAATGCAAGACCATCTCAATCCTATTTGTATCGATAAAACTGTAACTAAGTTCATTTGTTTGTGCGCTTTGCCCAAAACACTTTCAGCTTGGCAGGTCTAAATGGAATGGGAACGTTGGGAATACCGGTGTAGTACTGAGAGTGGAGACTCCCCTCAACAACGTAGGAAGACCGGCCTTCTCTGTGCAATTGAACAGCGGTATCGAGTTTTAGCCTCAAGGCCCTCAATGTACCGGGCATTATGTATATAATCTCACATGTAAACATACCTCACCATTCCACCTGTAAATATCTAGCATTCTAGCCTCTTATCATCCTGCTTGTCTGGGTTCTGAAATTTTGGGATAACCCTGTCATCTTTACGTATTAAAATGATAAATTTCAGTGTTGAGGAATTTACTCGATGCTTGCTTAATCGAAGTTGCAAGCAATCTTTTCGACTTGTGATCATAATGGTTTCATGACTGTATTTAGTAAAATATATTTTTCTGATCTAAAGGGTTTACATGGGAAGTTCGATCTCAGATGAAATTTTGATTATTTGTAAACTAATCCTACCATACCTTGATTACTGTGTGTTCTTTTTAATGCAAAACTAGTATAGGCCCCGTGCAATGCATGCACGGTGTTTATAGAATTTAACCTTTTAGTATACTATATTTATAGAGTGTAACTTGACAATTCGTTATTTTTTAACGTTTTTCATCATTGTATTTTGATTTGAAAGAAAAAAAAAACAATTTAAATAATACTCACAACATGAAATGTGTGTTTTAATGAAAAAAAGGTTTTACACAGATTTAATGATATTGTTTTATAAGTTCTTTTAATACCATATCTTTTAGCTACAACTTATCTTACCTAGAATGAAATTTTTATCATCAAAAAACCTAGAAGCAAAGTTTAAAGAGGGAACTATATTGAAATAGGAAAGAAAATAAGGGATTATATCAAAATAGGGAAAATATTTTAGGCTGGAAAACTTTGAATTTTTCCTATTCATTTAATATATGGGATGTACTTTTTCACATACGGATTTTACTCTTTCACATACGCTTTTTACGATTGTATCCTTGTCATTTTTTATCCACATATTGTACTTGCACCAAGCCAACCCTCCCTCGCTCAAAACCACGCACATACATACCCTACCTTCCCCACCCACGGCTACCCCCATACTCCGGCGAGTCCATCCCTGCTCTGAAGTACGCTGTCCCGCCTTAATTGCTCCAGCTTAGTTTTGTTACAGGTCAAAGAAATGCGAAACTCAAGTGTAATATGCAAACTTCAATTGCTTTTTTGATGTGCCATCTAAGTAGAGGACATGATCTTTATACTTTAAATTGAAGAAAAGTAATGATTTGGAAGCCTGCGTATTTGGCTATTCCAATTTTGTTAACCCTAATCTTTAATAATTTAACTTTCAGCAACTTGAAGAATTATCCCTAATTTTATTAATTAACACAAATAAAATTTGATTAATCAAATAAAACTCAACAAATAATAGTAATAATTGATAAACAAGCCTTCATTAATTTGAGAATTAGGATCCATTGTCCAATACCTTAGATCAGTTAAAGTAGTTTTTAGGAAAAATGTTATAAGAGTTAATTTTCTGATGTTTTAGATAAAAAGGGTATTATATGGAAACATAATGAAAAAATGTATGTGAAAAAGTAAAATTCGTATGTGAAAAAGTAATTCCGTAATATATAGGAGATATGAAGCAAAGGACAAGGTACTTGAAAGAAGCTTCATTTGAAGTCTTTACAACATTTGATCCTTAGAACTCTGACCAAAACAACAAAATCGAAGCGACAAGCAATATAAACTTACAAGATGTCAATCTATGTTCATGCGTGAACATTATTAACTTTAACAAACAAAATATTTTTATCAAAGTCATTTGAAGTTTTAATAAAAGGGTTGATATTATAAACTGCGTGGTCAGAAAAAAATAGATTCATTAAATACACATTTCATGAATATTCAAAATTTTCAATTAATTTAGCACTTTCAATTGAAAATCTATATGTAATACACTAAAAATTAAACTATAAATATATTGTGCATAGGGTCTATAATCTATACTAGTCTAAAATTATGGGTTTTAGAGCAATTTATACCAATGAATTCACTTTTTTTCATTAGTTCAGTAAATTAATGAAAAGATCTCTAGATGATCCGGCCATTCTTTTAATCTCATGTCGCAATACCTTCATCTAGATGGTATCTGGAAGCAATTTATTTGAGCTTGTATGTGAATAATCTCGTGTCTCATCTTTGCTTTGGCCGGAACCCGAAGAATCAGCCCATGGAGCATTCACCACAGTGCTCCCTTGGGCTTGGCTAGATTGTGTGCTCATAGAATAATAAGAGTTACCATCTTGCGACATTCTCTCAAACGCTCTGAACCTTTGTTCCTCATTCGTCCCACTTCGCTTGACAGTTGGGGCTTGCACCGGGATTTTACCATCGATCATACTCACGACTGAAGACATTGGAGGCCTAAGAGACGGAGATGGGTTGGTACATAGTAATGCTAGGTTTAGAAATCTTAGCGCCTCTTCTTCCGAGTAACTTCGGCCTAGAGCTGGGTCCACAAGCCCTAGAAGGTTACCTTGTTCTTGTAAGACAAAGGCCTTCACAATAGCATATAGAAAACAAGGTTAGGAAATGATGTTAAAGAAATCGATATGGTTAATATGACCAACGCAGAAAAAGCCACAGTAATATGCTGTGACAGTGAAAACACCAGATCATCAATTTGTCATAGTACCACCAAATAATAACAAGTACGCAAAGATACCAATGTGCTATAAACAAAAGGTAAAAAGGAAAAAGAAGGTAGACAAACTCTTCCTTTGGCTTATAGCTAGTATTGCTCGTTCCACTCACAATCTGAAGGACGACAACTCCATAGCTGTAAACATTTGCCTTGTCGGTCAGGTATCCTCTCATAGCATACTCGGGAGCCATGTATCCTCTGAAGAAGAGACCCATTTCAAATCATAAGAAAATAGGGCAAACTACTGTGTCAGTAAATATAATATGCTTTAGATACCCAGTACAAAAACGTACAAGAACCAGAAGATTATCACAATGTCTCACATGCTATGTACTACGGCAGGATAAGGCGGGCTTATGATTTAGAGTCTTACGACAACGAAACACATGGCCCATCATGAAATTGACTTGAGAACTGCATTGAACAACTGCTAATTGATCATGTAAGGAGGGCAACTAGTTTTGATGGGTCATTTTCTTTATTACATAATATTCCAAAGCTAGAGTATCGAGTATTTTGCTTCAACAAATGAAAGTAGTCGCATTCTACGGACATGTACAAGCCACAAGGGCTAGAAAAAAGCAAGGATGAACTCACATTGTTCCGGCAATTCTAGTACTTGTATGTGTGTTTTCTTCTTCGTCAAGCTTAGCCAGACCAAAGTCTGATATTTTAGCATTCAGGTCCTCATCAAGTAATACATTAGTTGCCTTAATGTCCCTGTGAATGATCTTCAGCCTCGATTCTTCATGAAGATAAGCTAACCCCCTTGCTATCCCTAAGCATATTTTCTTCCTTGTTCGCCAGACAAGGTCCAACTTCTGTTCATTTTTGCCTGCACATGTCAAATTTACAATTGTTTGATTTACCGTCCATTGAGGATTAAATTTCAACTTTCTATAAGGTGTAAAGAGACACTTGCCAAAAAGTGCACGAGCAAGCGAGTTGTTTTCCATGTATTCATATACAAGCAGCAACTCTTTCCCTTCAATGCAACATCCATGTAGCTTTACAAGATTTGGGTGTTGCAAGGCAGAAATCATTCCTATCTAATTGACAAATTCACGGTTCCCTTGCTTTGATTTTGAAGACAGCTGTTTGACAGCGATTACCTTGTATTAGGGCCGAATTAGGCCACATAATATACGTATCATATTGCCTTGCTTTATGTGATATGATACGGATATTATCTCGATACTGTTTTGATATTGTTTCGATATTTTAGGGGTTTGTTTCCCTTTTATTAGGATTCAATATTCTCTTGTAATCCTATATAAGGAGTTCCATATTATTGAATACACAACACATTGAACGTCAACAATACTCGTTCCCTTTAACATGGTATCAGGTTCTTGGTTTCGTTCCAAAACCTAATTCCGCTTCCGCTCCTTTTTCATCGATCTCCTCCTTTCTTCTCAAACCCTTTTGTTTTTCTTTCCTTTTCCAATGTCGAAACCAGAAGGAACTCCTTCCACAACTACCATCGATGCTCTGTCTCCCTTTTATCTCGGGAGTCACGACATCCCCAGTCTCACGCTTACCGACATTAAACTCGGTCCAAATAACTATGAGGAATGGAGTCGCTCAATGAAGATGTCGCTCAAATCTCGACGAAAATTTGGTTTTTGCGACGGCTCCATTTCCAAACCTACTGATTCCGTTCTTCTCGAGCAATGGGAGGTAATTCATTGTACTATTATACAATGGATAATGCGCACCATCGATCCGTCTATTAAGCACAGCATTTCGTATTTTGAGGACGCACGATTGTTGTGGGACGATTTGGCTGAGAGCTTTGCAACGGTTGATGGATCCAAAATTCATGCCCTTAAAGAGGATCTCCACCACTGCAAACAAGAAAAAGGTATGACTGTGACCTCTTATTTTGGCGCTTTGAAAGTAATTTGGGACGCGCTTGCCAATCATGAGCCCATTTTTGCTTGCACTTGCGGTCACTGTACCTGCGGCATTACTAAGAATGCCCTTGCTCGACAAGACTCGGAGCGTTTGCATAAATTTCTTATGGGCCTTGATCGTTCCATTTATGGTAATCTACGGTCTCAGCTTCTTTCTCTTGATACGCTTCCGACTCTCAATCGCGCTTTCCAATTAACAATTCAAGAAGAGCGATTGAAAGTGGGTAGTCCTACTGTTCCTGTTGAACCTATGGATGTTGCTGCTTTTGCTGTACGACCAGCAGCTTCTGGCCCCTCTAATAATACGCCCGATTGGCGTGCTCTTCGAGCAATTGAGAAACAGGAACGTCGGAAATTAAAATGCTCTCACTGCAACGGGTCTGGACATGAGGCCTCCTCTTGTTTTATTCGGACACAAAAGTTCCCCGATTGGTGGGGGGATCGTCCTCGCACTATTGAAGAAGTGGCTGCTCGGGCTCGCTCTAACACTGGTGCGGCTGCCTCGACATCTGCTCGGGTGAATGCTGCTGCCGGTCCTTTTTCCTCCTCTGCTGACCGTTTATCTGGTATGTGTTCTGACTGGATTATCGATACAGGGGCCTCACGTCATGTTACGGGTAATATTTCATGGCTCACTAATTCCCGTCCTATTCCAGCATGCCCAATCACTAAATGGACATACTGTCTCGGCCAATGTGGCTGGGACGGTCTGGTTTTCGGCTTCTCTATTTCTCACTGATGTCTTATTCGTCCCAAACCTTACTTGCAATTTATTATCTGTTTCGCAGCTAGTCGCCGCTACTAATTGTGTCTTCAGCTTTACTAATCATTCCTGTCATATTCAGGACCCTTCGCTGAGGACGAGGATTGAAGCCGGTGAGCTACGAGACGGTCTTTATTTTCTTCGTGTGATGGGACAGCCGGCTGCTATTCATGCGGTGAGCGCAGCAGCTTCTTTTGATTTATGGCATAAGCGGTTAGGACATCCTTCGAATAAAGTGGTTCATTTGCTTCCACAAGTTAGCAAGTTTAGTACTGTTATTGATTCTCCTTGTGATATTTGCCATCAGGCCAAACAACATCGTCACAGTTTTCAATTAAGTCATAATAAGTCCGCGGATATTTTCTCTTTAATTCA
This sequence comes from Silene latifolia, assembly GCF_048544455.1. NCBI lineage: Eukaryota > Viridiplantae > Streptophyta > Magnoliopsida > Caryophyllales > Caryophyllaceae > Silene > Silene latifolia. The sequence continues at coordinate 38,978,827 of NC_133538.1, forward strand.
TTGCGATTTGTGGGGTCCTTATCGAACTCCTTCTTCTTGCGGGGCTAGATATTTTTTGACTATTGTTGACGATTATTCACGGGCTGTGTGGGTTTATCTCCTTTTCGATAAAACTGAGGTCACGACTACTTTTATGAATTTTTTGGCTATGGTCGACACTCAGTTTTCTAAACAAGTTAAAATGGTTCGGTCCGATAATGGCAATGAATTTAATGCCATGGCCGAATATTTTGTGAAGCATGGAATAATTTTCCAAACCTCTTGTGTGGGTACACCACAATAAAACGGACGTGTTGAGCGTAAACATCGTCATTTATTAAATGTGGCTCGTGCTTTGCTATTTCAAGCTCATCTGCCTGTTTCCTTTTGGGGCGAAAGTGTCCTCACTGCTGCATATTTAATTAACCGCACACCCTCAATCCTTCTTCAAAATAAGACACCTTATGAGCTTTTATTTAACACAATACCGTTTTATCAAAATATTCGGGTGTTTGGGTGCCTATGTTTTGTGCATAATCAAAATACCAAAGGAGATAAATTTGCCAAACGGAGTCGTAAATGTATTTTCGTTGGCTATCCATATAACAAGAAAGGGTGGAAAGTTTTCGATCCTGAGACTGGTAAAATTTTTGTCTCTCGAGATGTATTTTTTTATGAGAATTCTTTCCCTTTCGATGAACCCCTTTCTAGCTCGGATTCCCCATCCACTCCCACCGATACTCCATTTGCAGACGAACCCACGGATCTTTCCTCTGCTGAATTGTCCACGGGTGCTGATGATGACACGGGTACAGCTGCCCACACGGTCGAAACTTTAGGAACTGATGCAACTACTCCCGACAATTTAGGGACTGGTAATACAATGGGCACTGCGGATACCTCGGGTACTGATGATACCTCGGGTGGGGGTCCTTCTACGGATGCTCTTCCTGACACGGGTAATGCCGACGAGGTAGGGGCGGTCAATAATGAAGTACTTGGCCGCGGATATCGTGTTAAAATTCCTAGCAGCCGTCTCCGTGATTTCCTTGTTGGTACCGCTGCTGATCCCATCACACCACCGTCATCGCCCGATAGCTCATCGACATCCCCTTCCTCTTCCTCAGGTACGACATACTCCCTGGTTAACTATATTAATTGCAATAAATTTTCTTCTTCCCATCGTCAATTTCTTGCAGCGATTACGGCTGGAGTTGAGCCACCTTCCTTTCGTCTTGCGATTACGGACCCAAAATGGTGTGCCGCTATGCGAGACGAGATAAATGCCCTTGAAAATAATCACACATGGGACCTCACAGATTTGCCAAGTGACAAAAAAGCACTCGGGTGTCGATGGGTGTATAAAATTAAATACAAATCCAACGGTGACATCGAGCGTTATAAAGCTCGACTTGTTATTTTTGGAAATCATCAAGTCGAAGGAATTGATTACGGTGAAACTTTCGCTCCAGTTGTGAAGATGGTCACAATTCGAGCCTTTCTTGCCGTGGCTGCCATTCGCAAATGGGAACTTCACCAGATGGACGTCCATAATGCTTTTCTTCATGGCGATCTAACCGAAGAAGTTTATATGCGTCTGCCTCCGGGGTTTAGTAAAGGCCATGAAGGGAAGGTATGTAAATTGCGCAAGTCTCTATATGGGCTTCGTCAAGCACCACGTTGTTGGTTCGTTAAGCTAGGCTCAGCTTTGCGTAAATACGGGTTTGTGGAATCCTATTCCGATTATTCCTTATTCAGTTATGTTAAAACTGACATATGCATTCACGTCTTGGTGTATGTGGACGATCTCGTTATAGCCGGTAATAATTCCAAGGCCATTAATTCCTTTAAAGAATACCTTAATAAATGTTTCCACATGAAAGATTTGGGTCCGTTGAAGTATTTTTTGGGCATTGAAGTAGCTCGTAATACAGAGGGAATTTTCCTCAATCAGCGCAAGTACGCACTTGACATTATTTCGGAAGCTGGGCTACTCGGGGCTAAGCCGATTGCTACTCCCTTAGAGCAACACCATCAGCTCGGCCTTGCCAAAGGAGAGCTCATTTCGGATGCTGAGTCATATCGTCGACTTGTGGGTCGCCTTGTCTACCTCGCTGTCACACGCCCCGACCTTACTTATGCAGTTCACTGTTTGTCTCAATTTTTACATCAACCACGAAAGGAGCACATGGATGCCGCTCTTCGTGTAGTTCGCTACTTAAAAGGCAAACTGGGCCAAGGAATTCTGCTCAAAGCCGAGAACTCCCTCACTGTAACCGGGTGGTGTGATTCGGATTATTCCGGGTGTCCCTTGACGCGTAGGTCCGTTTCTGGTTGGCTGGTTTTCCTTGGCGACTCCCCCATTTCTTGGAAAACCAAGAAACAAAGACACGCCTCTTTATCCTCGTCAGAAGCGGAGTACCGTTCCATGGCCAATGTCCTTTGTGAATTAAAATGGCTCGTAGGTCTCCTCTCAAGCTTGGGTATTTCGGTTCCGTGTCGTATGAAGATTTTCTGTGACAATCAGTCGGCCTTGCAGCTCGTCATAATCCTGTTTTTCACGAGCGCACTAAACATATTGAGGTGGACTGTCACTTCATTCGGGACGCTATCACTGATGGCCTAGTCACTGCTACTCACGTTGATACACGATCTCAACTTGCTGATATTTTCACAAAATCACTTGGCTCTGCTCAATTTTCTTCTCTTCTTGGCAAACTTGGCGTCCTTGATCCGCACGCTCCAGTTTGAGGGAGGGTATTAGGGCCGAATTAGGCCACATAATATACGTATCATATTGCCTTACTTTATGTGATATGATACGGATATTATCTCGATATTGTTTTGATATTGTTTCGATATTTTAGGGGTTTGTTTCCCTTTTATTAGGATTCAATATTCTCTTGTAATCCTATATAAGGAGTTCCATATTATTGAATACACAACACATTGAACGTCAACAATACTCGTTCCCTTTAACACCTTGCCATCTGCCAGTACACCCTGGACCAATGGTAAGAGTCAGAAAGACCATTGCAAAAAAAAAAAGCGGGTGTAAAATATTAGTTTCTTGAAATTTCTTACATACTACTCCCTCCGCCTGTAGTGTTTTCGGGTATTCACTGCCGGTCCCAAGCCCGGATAAAGGAGTAGGGTTGCGGTAGGTCTGTGGCAGCCGGCATAAAAACTTAGTCACATTTTATGGACATGAATCGGAATTTGAACATCGTTGGGGGCGTCTCCTCAAAAGCGACGCGCTGCACTTCTTAGACCCGGATGTAGTGAAAAGTATGTGAGGGTTGCTAGGTCGTCGCCCGGAAGCGACGCACCATCTTTACACCTGAGGGTGGTGTCAATTAGGCAAGGGTGCGCTAAATCTTCTAGACCCGGGTGTAGTGAAAAATATGCAAGGGTTGTTAGGTTGTCGCCCGAAATCAGCGCGCCACCTCGAAGTATGGGTGTGGTGTCAAATAGGTTTGGATCCAGGAAGCATGGTCAAGAGCGGGTAAAGAAATCAGGGCATGACTTTAGGAAGGGTAGTAGGATACGTTTTGGTACTTGGAATGTTGGCTCTTTGACAGGGAGATGACTGAGGTAGGAGAGGTTATGAAAAGGAGGAGAGTGCATATAATGTGTCTACAAGAGACAAAGTGGGTCGGAGATAAAGCAAGGGTGATAGCGCCTTGGGGTTATAAGCTTTGGTACACAGGTAAAGACAAAAGTCGTAATGGAGTGGGTATTGTCATTGATAAAGATTACATCGATGATGTGGTAGAAGTATCGAGAAAGAGTGATAGGATTATGAGCATTAAGCTTGTAGTTGGGGATGAGGTGTTGACTGTTATAAGTGCTTACGCACCTCAGGTAGGATTGGATGCTTCTTTTCGACGAGCCTTTTGGGAAGATATGGGGAAGAGGTTGTAGAACGAGTTCCTGTTGGGGGGAAATTGATCATTGGTGGTGACCTCAATGGGCATGTGGGTACTAGTCGAGTTGGCTTCGAGAGCATTCATGGGGGTTTTGGGTTCGGGGAGAGAAATGAAGCAGGAAGTGACATATTAGATTTTGCTTTGGCATATGACTTGGGTATAATGAACACTTGGTTCGAGAAAAGGCATTCTCATTTGGTGACTTATAGGAGTGGAGGAAATGCTACTTCCTTTTGGTAAGGAATGTGTGGAGGAAAGAGTACACCGATTGCAAGGTCATACCCGGGTAAAGTGCCGCAACACATCATAGACTAGTGTGCTTGATTTTCAGGGCAAGAGAGACTTGAGGAAGAGAGATATAATCGGTGAGGCACGAATCAAGTGGTGGAAGCTACAAGGAGAAAACCAACAAGCGTTTTTGGATAAGGTCGGAAGTAGCGATATTTGGTCGGATTGCAAGGAGAAAGATACAGATGCAACGTGGGATAAATTGGAGCATGTTGTAAAGGATTTGGCGAGGGAGGTGTTAGGGGAATCTAAAGGAAATAAATCATCAGTAAGGACACATCTTGGTGAACGATGAGGTGAGACAAGCGATACAGACAAAACGTGAATGCTATAAGGTTTTGGGGAATGCATGAGTGATGAGAACTTTGAAAAGTACAAGGAGGCTAGATGAGCCGCTAAAAAGGCAGTGCGTGATGCAAGGGCAAAAGTTAACCAAGAAGTGTATGCCAGGTTGAACACGAGAGAAGGAGAGAAGGATATCTATAAACTGGCTCGCATAAGAGACCGAAAGACGAGGGATATTGGGAGAGTTAGGTATGTGAAAGATATGGACGACAAGGTTCTGGTTCAGGATAACGAAATAAAAGCTAGATGGAGTTCTTACTTTGATACTTTATTCAATGGACATCAGGAGTAAGGTTTTGGGGATGTAGAAGTAACAGCAAGCATGGTTAATCGGGAATTTGTGCGTAGAATACAAAAGAGTGAAGATAGAAAGACGTTAAGGAAGATGGGGTCAAAGAAAGCAGAGGGACCGGATGGTATACCAATAGAAGTTTGGAGGTACTTCGGGGAGAAAGGAATGGAATCGAATGTGTAACCATGCTCTTCAACCAGATTTGGAGGAGCAACAAGATGTCATCAGCTTGGAGGAGAAGCACTCTTGTCCCTTTGTACAAGAACAACGGTGATGTTCAAGAGTGTTCCAATTATCGGGGAATTAAACTTATGAGTCATACGATGAAGTTATGGGAGCGGATATGTAACACCCCCATATTCAGAGGAGCCTTAACTAGGCCTTCCTTAGCATATAAGGGCGTTACCATCTCGGTTGCCCGAGGTAAGTAATCATCAAAAGTCGATAAAAGAACATTTATAGTTATATTACAAGCGTTACAACCAACTTAACAAAAATAAAGATACAACTCGTGAGCTACACACTATCTCTATCAAAACTCGTGAGGACTCATCCAAATTAACTCCACTATCAACACTATCAACACCTGCTAAGACTGACTGCTCACCATAAGGGATCACGGCAGACACATAAAACAACAAGACAACCACACAAGGTCAGTACTGAGATAAGACATGACAAAACCAACATCATCTATCAACACAACACAGCACAATCGGTCACACACACAATCACACCCACTCCAATCAATCTCCGTGAAGCGAAACTAGAGCGTGATGAAGGAAAAATAGATTCATATACATGTTAACATACTCAAATATGTCAAAACTAATTTGTCATAAAATTAAAACGGATCTTATGCATGCAAACGATAATATAAATAGAGGAGAAATCATGTCCTTACATAGTAGATTTCGGCTATTAGGGCACAAGAGAGATCACCTTTCTCTTCTTGTTCTTGAGCTTTTCCAATGGAAGAACAAAGATCTAAGTGTAAGATCTCTCCCTATGTATTATACCCAAGGCTTCTCTTAATATAATTAATATTACAAATACTAGTTATAATATTAATCAAAGGTAGAAAATTGAACCAAAACTTTTATAAAACACTTATTTGTTTCGGTTTTTAAGAGAGAAGAAGAGAGGATTTTATCTCACTAGAAATCTCTATATTTGATGATGGAATAGAATGAATAATGATATACAACATTTTGTATATTATTAGGTAAAAATAAAACAAAAGCCATGATGGCTTTTGCCTTCTCAAAACCGGGTAAGAGGAGGGGTTTTGGGGAGCCAATGCATGAACACCTTTGTCTTCACAAGAATATTAGGGTTGCATGGCTAGGAATGTAGGTAATCATTGTGTTCTTATAATAATTAAACAAACACAATATTAGCTTCCACTAACCTTTTATTTCGGCACAATGGATAATATAGAGTCCATATTATTTTTGTCAATTGTCTATATGTTACATGTCACATGTCACATATATTTGTTATGTAATTTTTATCATATCAAAAATCAACGTATTAATAAAAATACGTCACATACAAAAATTGACTTAGTAATTTCATAATTACTTATGCCAAAAATTTTACCAATTTATAAATCACAACTGATTGTATTTATAATAATTCATTCAATTTAATTGTTACATTAAACAATTATTTCATCCGAGTAATGATACAATTCAATTACTCAGACCGTATCTTATTTAATCACATTTCAATATGATACGTAAATTTTACTTCCAAAATCGTCCGTCAATTTTTCAAGTAATTTAATTAACTCGTAACATTATACGATTAATTAAATAATCAATTAAGAGTGTTGCCCTTTAGGTATGACCTAGGGGTCAACTGATCACCACCGTCACACGACAAGAATGTCAAACTCTAGTCAGCCAATCATTACCGATATATGTTGACCAGTTGACAGAACAAAATTACTTCCCAATTGTATTCATTTTAATGAGACTTAAACATGTGATCATCATGATCAACGTCGTGATCGCATTATTGTCGGAGGACACATATTCCAACAATCTCCCACTTGTCCTCGACAAGTGTGCGTCACCAATTCTCTTGTCCTATTACTATCTCCCACTCAATGCAAGGTGTCTTTCAGGTCGTACTTGCAAGTGATCATATCAAGAGTGGTTTCCTCGATCTGGAGAATAACTGATTGACCGGATTTATCCACTCTGGATGCCATCCGAGCGTGGCCACGCATTTCCAGTTCATTACTCCTCGAGTGGCCCTGAGATATTGTTATAACCCCGACTAGGGGTGGACAATTCCTATCGCACTCATTCCCTTCGCTAGCCACAACCCATCATAACCCAAAATATGCCCATTTGACCCCATTTACGAAGGTCGTAGTAACACAAATCAAAGTTAATCTGAAACTGTGCCATCTTAGGAGAATAGTCTTTAGTCAAAAGAATCGACTCATTTGAATACTATAGTAGCTCTCGCCACGACCAGGCTATATAAATTTGCCAGAACTCTATAAGCGGTCATTAGGCCCGACAAAATGTTCCTAACAATCTGCCTATGTGATCGACTAGTCATCACACATGACTGTATGGCACTTGAACTTGCCATCAATCGCCTCACACTCTAGTCACTTCGAGACGTCACCTCATATAAGTAACTATGGGCAAAAACAATGTTAATCCATGTTCACTTTAACGGGGTTCAATTGTCTCTACAACCCGTTTGGATATAACAATGTTCAAAGTGAGTTAATAATAACTCAAACGACAAGTGTCGACATCACACTCGGGTAGTCAATATCATATTACAACCTTGTGATGTTTATCATAAGTATAAACACTTATTGATTGCAATAGAAGTTTAACATCCCATGTGTCCATGTGTTCAAACTTCTTACACTTGCATTTTCCTTTACATTCATGTTTTCTCTCATAGCATGAATCTTACCACGTACACATCAAGGTTCTCGACCTTGGTTTTGGTTCTTTAACTTGAAAGAACTTTCTTATCGCTCATCTCATAACGAACGAATTTGCGATGAATAATACAACTTGTACTGATCAAGTGTTCCATCCACACACAATGCACTAGGTATATGTTTTGTAGAATCTTGTAACAATTTACAAGATTATTCAGCTTAGCACTTCTCACAAGTCCTAGCTTTACTAGGAAAGATTGTTTTTGAATAACTTCTTATTCAACCAAGCATCTTTCCAAAGCTTCTCATTTCTCTTTCTAGCTCGAAAGTTTTAGGATTCTCATAAATCCTTACCCGTGTTCGATTTCATATATATGTGCAACCTATTGTCACATAATCGAGTATTCCACAAACACCGAAATCGCTCATCGGATTCTACTCGAGAATTCATGACGTTTCTTTTATGGCTCACCAACCAATCATCATGCTCTTATGCATATGATTCAAAATTGGACACGTACATGATCATTCTAATGGCGGAAACATTAGTTACTAATAATCATGAGATCAACCGTTCTCAGGTTCAATGAACTACCATGACTGCTAATGGTAATCCCATTTTCATTCATATGAATAACCTATGTATATGTTGATATGATGTGTATCTCTTAATACTAATCCAACATTCCTGATGCAATTGGATTCATTATTGTCCATTTTCATCCGTAATTGAAAACTCAAACGCTTCTTTATGAAAGAAGGCATTAGCTCGTCATTCTTTAATGAGTAATGAGTTTTATACATTCAAGGATGATAGCTCCCACTAAATTCCATGTCTTCACATGAGAATTTCCTAACTCCCACTCAATTCAACATATTTCTAAATTGACTTCTCAATCGAAATTTGTCAAAGATATAAATATAAATTGCTTTGCCAAGTTACTAGGATAAAACCATATATGTTCCCATCATATCCTTTCAAAAAGCCTATTTTGAAGTGGTCTCATCTCAACCTTACGGAAAGAGATTTTTAAATCTCTAACACACTCATGTCATAATGATGTGTAGTAATGTCATTATTCAAATATAAACAATATCTAGAATACGTCCCTCGCAAATACCCTTTTGGAAGGAGATTTAACCATTTCATAGCGAGGTTAAGCAATGACATTTGCGTGGTTAAAACGTTGGCTATTGAAGATATCGGAATATCAATCTTTGCAACTTAATCTTGATCATAACTAGTATGTTACTTTGATTCATTTAGGCTCTTAAGTAAAACTCATGATTGAAACTATTTGGTCAAAATTTATCATATAGAACTTAGTCAAAACTTGTTAAGACTTTACATTAGTCATTTTTATCCAAAACTTCTTTTGGTCTCCTCGTGTAGTTATTTTGAGAATTTACTCTTATGATTACTACACTTGGTCTCATTAGTTATATAGAACTAACTTGAGACCATAGATCTCATCTATTTGGTATACTATGTAAATAGATATACCTTTATTCAAATCATTTTCTCTTGTGTAGATCTACATTTACACAAGTACACAATTTTATCTTGCCTTGTGTGTTGTGTCCTCATTTTTTTCCCACTCTATCTTTAGAATAAATACACTATATATTCAAAGATAGCATATGAGACACTAATCAATGATGTTGAAGTATAAGGAGAACTATCTCATAGACAGACTAATAGTAATTGATTTCATGTGTGTACTTGGTGATTGACATACCTTTAAGAGAGTTCATAGACTCAAAATCACTTCATAAATGATCATACACAAGCCTTAAGCATGTGGACATATAATGAAACCCGTCATTATAATTGTCTATTAGATCACCTTTAAGTGAATGATCTTATGTTTCAAAACGCAAGCATTTAAAGATGAATTTTAGAACATTAAAAGGATAAATGATAAAACGGGTGACTTGGGTTGCAAACCAAGTCACTATCATCCAAAATACAACTCATTATCCAAAATACTTTTCCATGTCGAACACGGAAACTCAAAGTTCTAGAATCCAAAACATAACTTAAAATAAGACAATGAAAAACAAAGCTCCATAAAAGCTATTCTTAGCTTCTCCATGGTTTCTCATGCTTGTTTTTCTTTTCCCTTGTCTTTGCTTGGTGGAGGCCCTATTTACAATAAAAGGGAGATACATTATCACAACTTTGCATCATAATACCATAGTTGAATTTAGAAACATAAAAGAAGGTTAGTCATTTACCTACTGGAGTGATCTTTCCAGCTTTGATATCACCAAGGTATTTGGAACAATTCCTTTTCCAATGACCCATGCCGTTACAATAATGGCATTTGTCAAGAGGACCCTTCTTGACTTTGGATGTGCTAGCTTCACAAGACTTAGCTTTGGTGAATGTGGGAGCTTGCTTCTTGCCCTTTCTCCCATTCTTCTTGAACTTCCCCTTACTCTTTGTGCTTATGTTAAGCACATCCTTGGGAGGGTTCACATTTAACCCCATGTCCCTCTCGGCTTGCACAAGTAACTTGTGCAACTCCTCAAGAGACACATCCTTGTCTTGCATGTTGAAATTCACCCTGAATTGCACATATGCCTTGACTTTAGACAAGGAGTGTAGAATCCTATCTACGATGAGTTCTTTGGGGATTTCAACCTTTTGAATTTTCAAGGTCTCGACAAGCTCCATGAGTTTGAGCACATGAGGGCTAACCTTTTGGCCCTCTTTGAAGTCGAGATCAAAGAATGCCGTGGCCGCCTCATATTGGACGATCCGCGGAGTTTGTGAAAACATGGTCACAAGTTTGGAGTAAATCTCATTAGCATTGCCCATTTTGAAGGCTCTCCTTTGGAGTTCCGCCTCCATTGCAAATATCAATACATTTTTCAATGCGGCGGACTCCTTTTGGTAAGCCTCATAGGCTTCCCTAGTGGCCGCGGTGGACCTAGCGGAGGGTTCGGGTGGAGAGGCCTCGGTAAGGTAACGAAGCTTGTCGTCACCCTCGGTGGCTAATTTGAGTTGGGCATCCCACTCGGAGAAATTTGACCCATTCTTTTCAAGTTTACATCGATCCATAAAGGATCGGAGCCAAGATGAAGTAGCGAGTGGTGTAGCATTAGGAGTTGGTGTTGCCATTTGTTATGAATAAGAAGTGGTCTACAAAACAAAATATAAGGAGTAAAACATATGTCGTTTTAATTATACTCGTAAAAATGAATGATTTAAACAAGTTTTATGCATTTTTCTAGTGACCTCTACCCAACTAGAATAAATGATTCCAAGACCCAAATTCATATCGACTTAGGCACGGGGTAGCCGATGAAACCCTCATCAATATAACTCGGTGGATTAACCTTTTAATCGATTCTACTTTTAGAACTCTTGGTCGATAAAATTACTCTAATATTTATCTATAGCCCAAAACACATCAATAAGGGCACGGGGTAGCCGATGAAACCCTTATCAATTACTTTTGTTGAGTTCAATCCAAATTTCGAATAAATGTGTCCATTATCCAAACCCACATTAACTTAGGCACTGGGTAGCCGATGAAACCCTCATCAACATGAATTCGGTGGATTAGACATTTATCACCCACTTCCCCTACGTAACAAGGTTTGTACCCCGGGTAGCCGAGTGCACTCCCTCGCGAAATAGGTTTTCATGGTTTCTACTATTTGGTAAGGCTATGTCTCAATTAGTAGTTTTAGCGAGAGGTCATGTCAATTTATTATCTATCACGTTATAAGTGAACTAAAGCGGTGAACTACGATAATTCTAATTGACACGGTCGATAAACTCGATAAAATAAGGATGCATGTTTAGTTATGGCGATTTAGCGATGCATGTGACATAAAATAAAATGCAAGCATAAAGATAAAAATCCTAGTATGGCCTTTCCTAAAATAGAAAAACTATTAATCTATTACATATTCGGAAACCAACTCCATTGGTCCCTTGAACTTCGGTTGTGGCACACATCTCGAGGTAACACCGTCTTTATGTATCGCCATTCTTGAAGTAATCCGTCTTTTGGAACTCCTAATGAATAAAATTACATAATAAATTACATAATTTCCTATTATACATTTGTAACTAAAATAAAATAAATCTATTAAATTACAAAACGGTGATACGAGATCACAATAAAATTACAACCGAATCGATATTCCCATACATTTCGGAAATACCAATTAAAATCTAAGGCCATACTAAGTAAAATTACATAATTCAAAAATTACATAAATTAAAATTATGACAATCATAAGGAAAATGCAGCATTATAATATGTATGAACATGCTCAATTTTTATGCTAAATCGCCTTTTAATTAGCCAATATCGTATATTACTCGGTTTTTACGGATTTGCGTGATTTCAACATTTTATAATCACAAAAATGCATAAACTCATATTTATGCATAAGTTAATTACCCTAACCTCTTAGGACTCAAAATATAGTCTTCACTAATAATTTGACCATAATTAACCTTTATTTATAAAATTGTTCAAAAATGGACCAAAAATTACAAAAATAAGCCATTAAACTTCAAATAAATCAAAAAATTTCAAATAAATTCAAAATTTGAAATTTAAATTCATGAAAGTTCTGGAAAAATTCCATGACACTCATAATGTTCAAAATCTTAGGTTAAAAATTTCGAAAATTTTCCGGAAAAACAATGTTGCGGTTTATCGATATTTAATAAAATAATCATAAAAACATGGAAAAATTATTTTCATTAACCTTTCAATTTTAGATCTGAAAAAACATATAATAAAATGCAACATTAGACGTTTTTCCTAAGTCATAGATTATATTTTATTAATTTTCACTAATAATGTCACTATTTATGCCATTTTTCTTCAAAAATTCATAAATCATGCTAAAAGACTTCTTTATAGCCAATTATTTTACACACATCTTGTAAAATTGCATGTGACAACATATTAATTTTCTATGACCAGATTCGAAATTTAAATCATATTAACCTTTTTTTCTCTTAAATCCGAATTTAATGATGAAAAAATCATTTTTCGAGCATAACAAGTCCAAAAATTATGAAAATTTACAGGTTATCTCAAAATAATATATGTAACAACATATCCAAAAACCAAGTGAAAATTCGAAGTATAGCTATTTTTAGACCAAAAATGACATTTTTACTAATAAAATCACATTTAAATGCCATTATTGTAAATTATGAACAATAAAAATCCGAAAAAATAACCAAAATATCCTAAAACACTTTAGGACCAGAAATATTAACATGCATGTAATAATTTCGTGATATATCATAATAACACAAATTTTACAAGTTTTATTTTGTTATTCATATAACTCGGAAAAACTTTTAACCAATTTGCATGCAAACAACCGTGGCTCATGATACCGATTGAACGAAAAATAGATTCATATACATGTTAACATACTCAAATATGTCAAAACTAATTTGTCATAAAATTAAAACGGATCTTATGCATGCAAACGATAATATAAATAGAGGAGAAATCATGTCCTTATATAGTAGATTTCGGCTATTAGGGCACAAGAGAGATCACCTTTCTCTTCTTGTTCTTGAGCTTTTCCAATGGAAGAACAAAGATCTAAGTGTAAGATCTCTCCCTATGTATTATACCCAAGGCTTCTCTTAATATAATTAATATTACAAATACTAGTTATAATATTAATCAAAGGTAGAAAATTGAACCAAAACTTTTATAAAACACTTATTTGTTTCGGTTTTTAAGAGAGAAGAAGAGAGGATTTTATCTCACTAGAAATCTCTATATTTGATGATGGAATAGAATGAATAATGATATACAACATTTTGTATATTATTAGGTAAAAATAAAACAAAAGCCATGATGGCTTTTGCCTTCTCAAAACCGGGTAAGAGGAGGGGTTTTTGGGGAGCCAATGCATGAACACCTTTGTCTTCACAAGAATATTAGGGTTGCATGGCTAGGAATGTAGGTAATCATTGTGTTCTTATAATAATTAAACAAACACAATATTAGCTTCCACTAACCTTTTATTTCGGCACAATGGATAATATAGAGTCCATATTATTTTTGTCAATTGTCTATATGTTACATGTCACATGTCACATATATTTGTTATGTAATTTTTATCATATCAAAAATCAACGTATTAATAAAAATACGTCACATACAAAAATTGACTTAGTAATTTCATAATTACTTATGCCAAAAATTTTACCAATTTATAAATCACAACTGATTGTATTTATAATAATTCATTCAATTTAATTGTTACATTAAACAATTATTTCATCCGAGTAATGATACAATTCAATTACTCAGACCGTATCTTATTTAATCACATTTCAATATGATACGTAAATTTTACTTCCAAAATCGTCCGTCAATTTTCAAGTAATTTAATTAACTCGTAACATTATACGATTAATTAAATAATCAATTAAGAGTGTTGCCCTTTAGGTATGACCTAGGGGGTCAACTGATCACCACCGTCACACGACAGTAATGTCAAACTCTAGTCAGCCAATCATTACCGATATATGTTGACCAGTTGACAGTAACAAAATTACTTCCCAATTGTATTCATTTTAATGAGACTTAAACATGTGATCATCATGATCAACAGTCGTGATCGCATTATTGTCGGAGGACACATATTCCAACACGTGAAGCCACTCCCGCAAGTGACTCCACTCAGCCGAGGACGCACCTCGAGAACCAGAGACAACCAATCACAGACAGCTGCAATACAACGACAACCAACAAACTGTAAACACCAACCGATTACCGCATATACGCTGCCACGCAAACACAACTACAACACAACAACCACGACACAACAATCGACACACTAGACCATCCACAGAAACTAAGTAGGCGAACCTACCTTTAAGCAACTGCAACCATTCCATGTCCACACATGCAAAACCCAGCAATCAAGCAACACCTATACACACAATACAACCATCTATCACCACCAAGCAAACCCTAACTGAAAACACAAGGCACAGATGATGATGACGACATACCTACAAGAGGAAAACTGGTAAAGGACCGCTACCCGACTCAAGTTATGCACTCGTAAGGCACAAGGACCTTCAAAGGCTTCCATGGAGGTTATATGGTAAAGGGAAGGGAAGGAGGCGACCTAAGGATCTGAAGAAATGAGGCGGAAATGATTTGCGGATTTAACAAAACACGATTATAAACCCTCGCTGAAAACCCGTTACTCGATCGAGTGGCCCACCTACTCGATCGAGTGGCCCCTACTCGATCGAGTATCTAAGCTACTCGATCGAGTAGCCTCTACTCTATCGAGTACCACCCCTAACTCAAAGTACATGATGACTTTGGTACGTACTCCTAAGGACTATTACCGCTCCCAAGGTCAGTCAACGCTGGTCAACGGATCCCTAAAAGGGCGGGTATTACAGTCTTCCCCACTTAAAAAGAACTTCGTCCCCGAAGTTCAACTCACCTATCTCAAAGTACAAGACACGGGAACACAACGACATCACTACTCTTTCGACACAGGTCACTACTCCCCGGAAATACCATCCCCCATGTCATCATCATCAACTGTCTAACGCTCCATATAGATCGACCTCGACAAACTACTACTTGAAATACCAACCTCACAACACGAACCGGCACAACTAACGATTACCCAACACATTACGAGATTACACTTTCATTAACAGCAACCATCAACACGAAATAAATCACATTAACACCACTATGTTATCCAACGATACGATTCTATTCCAACACATGACATCATAACTTGTCCCTTTATGACCGTCATTTAAAGCACACTATCAATTTTACTTCAACACACAAATTGCCCAATGAACAGATGCAAACAATTATAACTTCATACAAGAAATGTAACCAAAGTAATAGAAAACCTTATAAACAAACAACAAAATAATTAAATATCGGCCTTTTTATTTTGCGACATTAATCTTCCCCTCTAAAAGGAACTTCGTCCCCGAAGTTCACCACCAAATCACTACACATGTTATGTACTACCTACGTCTTGACACATATATCTAACCCATAGCATTCATTATGGACATTACTCATTAATCAGACAACCCTTAAACCATAAAACACACGCAAGCATATTCGAATAACTATCCGTCGTCAAGAATGCATGTATATATCAATTGTACATTTAGATACGAAATACACCATTCCGGTGAATTATAAATAGCAGACATTACGGATGTAAAATGAATACAATAAGAAACAATTACTACTTCACTATTTGTTACAGATACGCATCTAAAATCCAAACACGACCTCCAACATATGAAATTAATGGTTCCAATATGTTACTAATCATCAATAACCATGTTAAACACCAAACATGTAATTATAGATCCATTAAAAAATTTTAATTTACGAAAAGTTTATGTAACAGTGCTACTCGATCGAGTATATAAGGTACTCGATCGAGTGCCTGCTACTCGATCAAGTGTCTTGGCTACTCGATCGAGTAGCCCTGAGATCAGAATACCTCATTTCTGTCACACCTGCAGCTACTCGACCGAGTATGGGGTACTCTCTGTCGAGTACCTACAGTCAAAATCTTGAAAATTCTGTCATAACACGTATATATATATATATATATATATATATATATATATATATATATATATATATATATATATATATATATATATATATATATATATATCTATATATAAAAAACGTCACTGAAACACGAGTCAGAATGACAACCGACCCCCAAAATCCTGTAAATAAGGTCAAACTAGCAAATCCGGCCTTATGGCCATCCATACAAACCAAAATAAAAAAAAGTTCTAACTAACAACGACTACTATCGTCCAACACCATCAACCATAAACAAGGATAAAGAATAGGAGTATCACTCCTGCTGCTGCTGCTCATCCATCATCTCAGCTCCACCACCCTCTCCTCCCGAGGTGCCTGCCCCCGACGACCCAGTACCCGCATCAACCCCTGCTCCAGCTCCAGGACTCACATACCATGGGGTCAAGCCACCATAAGCAAAGGACTAAGGTGTCCCCCAGGCTGACTGATCCACCCAGTAAGAGAGGAAAACCCCACTATAGTCCCCAATTGCGCTCCACCACACTGGATGCGGTCCCTCGGTCCCAATCCCCTGAGTGTACGCCATCTCATGCATGTTCCGGAGTGTCAAAGTAGATGACAAGTAGATGACACTCTCTCTGCCAAGTAGCTCGATCGCGTCTCCGGGGTGTCGAGGTAGGGGTAACAAGGAAAAGGGTGCTGCTGCGGTGGTGCTGCCGGCCGTGGTCTAGTCTCAGCTGTCCTCTCCCTCACCCGACGAGGTCCTCTCCCCAACCTGGGTCTCTCCTCCACCACTGCCACATTCTCCCCCTTCTTCGGCACGGGCATCACCTGAAGGATCGTGTCATCGATGAGGTATGTCTGCAACTGCCGGAGCACATCATCATCCTCCTCCTCCTCATCGGAGTCAACAGCTACCACCACCGGGTCTAACGGCTCTGTCGGTGGGAGGTGCTCAGGAGCCGGGATCCTCATCCAGCTCATACCCCACACCCTCCAAGCTAGGCCACCATCAGCTAAATTTCTCAACCATTTCAGGTCGAGGTAGTAGTCTCTGTCCATCGTAGGCACCGGTGTAGATAGAGGCACATACTCCGAAGAAGCCTCAAAGGAAGCTAGCTTTTCAGCTAGCCGAGTGGCGATAGCGCCACAACTCAGGTACCGGGTGGTAGAAGTAGCCATCAAAGCAAGGCTAGCACACACCATGGCGGGAGCATTAAAGACCACCTTCTCGGTCCGCTCCGGGTTCAGATAGGACATCAAAAGCAACAGTTCATGATTTTTCAGCTTACTCATATCCGGCCTCTCATAAAGAAGGTTTGACAAAGAACAAAGGAAGATCCTCAAGGTAAGATGTTGAACATCATTAATCAACATGTTGCTGGAGGTGGGAGCTGACTTTCCGGAAAGACAAGGCATGAGGCAACAAACACCACACTCGGAAGGAATTTCACTGATGGAATCCTTGGGAGGCTTGGCCAATACAAGGTGAGAAGCAAAAAGGTCCATGGTCAACATGAAGCTCGTGTTCATCAAACGAAACTCAACCATTTGTGCAGCTGGCTCATAATTAAACGAGCTCATAAACTCTAAGGTCAGAAAAGGGTAAGAATTCTTCCTCAGCCGATACAACCCCATAAACCCCAAGGTTTCAAAGATGTGACGGACATCCGTCTCAATTCCCAAGTCCTCAAGAAGTGTGGTATCCACACAACGGGTAGGCCTCATTTTACGTTTCTGCAACGCCACAAATCTCTCCCTTTGTTTAAAGTCCACAAACACCACCAAAGGGTACTCCGGTACAGCGGGTACTACGGGTCCACTACATTCCCCAACCTCGGGCTGTGAAGCCCTCCCCCTCTTACTCTGACGGGTCCCTATGTTTAGTCTCGGCATCTGTTTCAGCATACTATTTAAACAAACTTGCATAGGCACGTAAAGCACATAATTCACACAATTGAATCTTGAGTAATCAGCTAGGTACACACTTTCTCCAACAAATCCTAATTGATACATAAATTCAGTTTACAGTAACTCAGACGATCTCTATAGCTGTAAAAAGTTTAACATGATAAACATAATCTACTCGGTCAATTCGGATATCATGGCATGGCTCAAATGTTACTCTATATATATAGACATGATAATCATGTGAAATATTCATATATGTTCATAGAAAGGCAACTTAAAACACGTCATTATCAACCTTCAACATTAGAAGCAAACAACTCAATTAGACTAGTCAGACGGTCTCTACAGCTGTGACGATTTTGACACATTATTCAACAATTAACATCACCATTACCATATTAAAAGTTTAACTCTTGCATATGCATTCATATCCAACACAAAATCTCAATTATGGAAAACGAATTTCAACTTGGGGCACTTTTAAGACGGAGTTTTAAGGCAAGTTTTAAGGTGAAAATTACCAAAATCCAACTTTCAACATGGTATATACAACATATAGTACTCAATTTCACCATCCAACATGTAGAAAACAACCAAAATCAATTTTGATTTTTTTGCAAACCCTAGAAAATTCGTCCCCAATTTGGTAATTTCTATTCTATTTTTGGAGCAACTAATCATCAACAATCACGAAAGGGAAGCATATGAATCACATTACAACAATTAAAAGCAATGATTCGTCCGTATGAATCAAAATTTCAGTTAATTCTACCATTCTAATAAGTTCAAAGTGATAAAACATGTAAATAGGGAAGAAATTCATACCTTGATTAGATAGGAAAGTAGGAGGACGAAATTAAACAAAGCAAACAACCCATACTAATCACCACCAACACAATAATAATAGAGTTTTGAGAGATTTAGGGCTTAGGGTTCGAATAGAAGAAGAAAGAATAAGAAGAATGAGAAGAAATAAGGGTTTTAAGAAACCCGCAAGAACCTCTGCACTGTAGCCTACTCGATCGAGTGCCTAGGGTACTCGATCGAGTGCCCTCTACTCGATCGACTAGGTGCTATTTCGTCGAGTATCTGCAGAAAATTTCCACATCCCGACGTCATAGCTTCCTAACTAGATCGAGTGAGGTCTACTCGAGATTCCTGCAAAAACAATATCGCGTGTCGATTCCAAACTATGTTCGGAATTCGTCACTAGTTATCATACTCACTCATGTATTGCCATTACTACTCAAGCATACCATACCGTCTTATCAGATAAGATTTATATCATGTTACGCCACAACAAATTCACACAACACGGTTTACATTACATGAGTCATTCATATACACAATTAAGTCTTTGTATCATATCTAAAATCGTCTTACCACATGGCTATCAGCTTATTCTCATGTTAATGTAAAACATATAATTAACGATAATTATTCTTCCATATGTCATTCAAATGTATTACTATCATGTTCCAATTTCAATCATAAGCAAATTATTCTACACAAATTGATCATTACACAGCGGAAACTTTAAACCATTAAACATTGCACAGAAGCATCATTACCTGCTATTTCTCATATTATGACTCAACACTTCTTTAACTATCATCACTATAGCTACCGTAGGACTTATAAACTCATATAGGATAACCATTACCAACAACCTTATGCAAACACCAACATGATCACTTTTCATATTACAGCATACACTTCCACACTTTTCACGCATTTCTATTAAATAAAACCCTTTTACGTTTCTCATAAACATCACATAAGCTCACTAATTCTACCAAAACTTCACCACACACAATCCAAATGTAACTATCGTGCCCATACCAACTTTAACAAAGACTCAACCACGGATAGTTCCGACGCAGTCAACATACACATTACATACATGCACACGGACTCCACATTCCCATACCCAGTGACTGGCTTAAGTACAATGAGGCCAAGATTTTGAAATGAGGGCGCCTACTCACCCAAAACATAGCATCAGCTGGGGCTCTTATCATACATACACCAGGTTCATTTTATTAGACTCACTACGTTCATTACTTTCATTGGTTACAGGTTCCAAAATCGTCGCTCTGATACCACTTTGTAACACCCCCATATTCAGAGGAGCCTTAACTAGGCCTTCCTTAGCATATAAGGGCGTTACCATCTCGGTTGCCCGAGGTAAGTAATCATCAAAAGTCGATAAAAGAACATTTATAGTTATATTACAAGCGTTACAACCAACTTAACAAAAATAAAGATACAACTCGTGAGCTACACACTATCCCTATCAAAACTCGTGAGGACTCATCCAGCCAGAACTCCAAATTATCAACGCTATCAACACCGCTAAGACCGATCGCTCACCATAAGGGATCACGACAGACACATAAAACAACAAGACAACCACACAAGGTCGATCGAGATAAGACATGACAAAACCAACATCATCTATCAACACAACACAAAGACAATCGGTCACACACACAATCACACCCACTCCAATCGCTCTCCGTCACCGACGTCCACTGGACCAGCCGCCGATGGGGGACCAGCCGTACCCACCAAATCCCCGCTCATCAAACCGAGCGATAACCCTGTCCCATTAATGTGCACATCCCCTCCCGTGGCGGGTTCCACGAGGGCGAAACTAGGGCGTGAAGCCACTCCCGCAAGTGACTCCACTCGCCCAAGGACGTACCTCGAGAACCGAGACAACCAATCACGAGCATACCGCAATACAACGAAAACCAACAAACCGTAAACACCAACCGATTACACGTGATATACGCTGCCACGCAAACACAACTACAACACAACAACCACGACACAACAATCGACACACTAGACCATCCACAGAAACTGAGTAGGCGAACCTACCTTTAAGCAACTGCAACCATTCCATGTCCACACATGCAAAACCCAGCCATCAAGCAACACCTATACACAGAATACAACCATCTATAACCACCAAGCAAACCCTAACTGAAAACACAAGGCACAGATGATGATGACGACATACCTACAAGAGGAAAACTGGCAAAGGACCGCTACCCGACTCAAGTTATGCACTCCTAAGGCACAAGAACCTTCAAAGGCTTCCATGGAGGTTATATGGTGAAGGTAAGGGAAGGAGGCGACCTAAGGATCTAAAGAAATAAGGCGGAAACGATTTGCGGATTTAACAAAACACGATTATAAACCCTCGCTGAAAACCCGTTACTCGATCGAGTGGCCCACCTACTCGATCGAGTGGCCCCTACTCGATCGAGTATCTAAGCTACTCGATCGAGTAGCCTCTACTCTATCGAGTACCACCCCAAACTCAAAGCACACGATGACTTTGGTACGCACTCCTAAGGACTATTACCGCTCCCAAGGTCAGTTAACGCTGGTCAACGGGTCCCTAAAAGGGCGGGTATTACAAGATAATCGAGCAAAGGCTTAGAAAATGTGTAGACATCTCGGATAACTAATTTGGATTTGGATTTATGCCTGGGAGATCGACTATGGATGCGATTTTTATCATGAGACGGTTGATGGAACACCATCGGCACAAGAAGAAAGAATTGCATATAGTTTTATTGACTTGGAAAAAGGCATATGATAGGGTACCGAGAGTACTTTGGTGGGCTTTGGCGAGAAAGTGTGTCTCGAAAATATATTGACCTCATAAAGGACATGTATGAGGGGGCTAGTGCAAGTGTTCGCACTAATGTTGGGAGAATGGACGAATTTCCCATTACCATCGGGGTGCATCAAGGTTCCGCACTTAGTCCTTTTCTCTTTGCTATAGTTATGGATGAGTTGACAAGGGATATTCAGGACGACATCCCTTGGTGTATGATGTTCGCTGATGATATTGATATTGTGTTGATTGATAAGACGAAAGAGGGGGTGGAGAGAAAGTTGGAATTGTGGAGGTATACCTTAGAAACTCAAGGGTTTAGGCTGAGCAGGAGCAAGACCGAGTATTTGAGTTGCGAGTTCACTAACGTGGCGAGGTCGAGATCGACAGAGGCGGGCAGTATTATTTTCGATGGGAATGTTGTTATGGAGTCAGATTTCTTCATATATCTAGGATCTATTGTAATACCAGAGGTTTCGGATCTTAAAGGACTCGGTCGAGTAGGGTTTACTCGGCCGAGTATGTGTTCTGGCGTCGTGAGTTTGGGTTCTGGAGTGTCAGCTTTCGACGTACTCGGTCGAGTACGTCAGGTACTCGGCCGAGTGCCCGGTCTATTACGGGTTATTTCCGCGGTTTTGATTAAAATGATTAGAGATTATATATAAGTTGTTTGTCAGTTTCTAAAATCATTTCTTCCAAAACCTAAGCTACGTTTCATTCTCCTCTAATCATCTTCATCAATTCCAAGGCAAAGGTCGTCGATTGTGGGTTCTAGCATCTTATTCCGTGTCAATCGCCGTAGTAAGTGTCTTATCCTTGTCGATCTATTGTTATTCTTATAAGTTAGAAAACCCTAGTTTGGGTTAATTTGGGGGTTTAGGATTTTGGTCATCGTATGTGTTGTTGATTGTTGATTATCGTTGTTGTAGACGATGATGTGCTACTCGTTGTGCATTTGTATGATTGGCTGCGGCATATCAGATTGCGGGAAGGTAGGGTTTCCTACTCGGTTTATTGTTTAATTGATTTAAGATTGTGTTGTAATTGTTTGTACGATTGATATTGTGATTGATTGCTGTTGGTGGATTGGAGTATGGTGTTGGTGTTGAGATGGTTGATGATGTTCGTGAGTTACGTCCTCGGCTGAGTGGAGTCATTTGCGGGAGTGGCTTCATGCCCTAGTTTCGCCCTATGTGGAACCCGCCATAGGAGGGGATGTGCACATTAATGAACAGGTTTATCGCTCGTTGATGAGCGGGACTTACGTGGGTACGGCTGCGGTCCCCCACTGGCAGGGCTACACACTTTAGTGTGTAGTCAGTTACGTGATGAGATTGGGAGTTGGAGGTGGATTGTGAATAGCTGTTTATCTTTATCGTACTTGTCTTATTTTGATTATGCAGTGAACTAACCCCGTTGTTTTGTAAAATCTGTGGTGATTCATACGGGGATGGTGAGAAAATTATGACAGGTAATGATGGTGTTTAGCTTTGGGGACGAGATGGGGAGTCATCACTTCGAGTCTAGCTTCCGCTGTCATGAGATTTACTATTTTAGTTTCAGGTGTTTGAGCACTAATGAACCTTTGTTTTGATTTTGGTTTTGGTTTTGGAATGGTAACTTTGATATACTAGCCTCGGGAAACCGAGATGGTAGCAGTCTCTCATGCTAGGGTGGTCTTGGTAAGGTACCTTGGTATGTGAGGGTGTTATAAAGCGGTATTAGAGCGACGATTCTGGAACCTGAAACCAATGAACAAATGAACTTAGGGTGTCTAATTAAAATGAACCCGGGTAGAAATTGTTTGGAGCTACCGCAAAGGTTCAAGAGACGTCTCGAAACCGCAATGTTGGCCATACAAGTTCAAGCCGGTCACTAAGGGGTGTGTCGTGGAAATCGGTGTATGCTTGTGTTTGTGTTTATGTCTTATAGTATGATATGCATGTTGTGGTTCGAGATGAGATGGTTAAGTGGCTTTATGTGTTGCGAAAAGTGGAGATGATAGTATGGCATGTTAGTAGAAAAAGTATGTTTTGTTTGTTTGGTAATAGAATCATGTGCATAAGATGTTGGTATGATAAAAGCTCATCTTGTATACTGTTTTTAAAAGTATTGAGTTGTCTGTGTTCGCTTTGTTGTTGTTTAAGTTGTTTGGGCAAGAAAAAGTGAATTGTATGGAGTTTGATTTCGGTAAGGTTGTTTTTATTTGGTCATAAGTTGAGTTCCAAAAATGATATTGCTGTAATTTCAATTTGAGATGATAGCTTGTCTTCTTACGATTCTAAAGATAGGTCACACGTCCAAAATGACCAAGTAACGAGTGAGATATGACTGTTTTACGAAAACTGGATGTTACTTAGAACTATGCCGGTATTCGACCGAGTAGGCCCTACTCGGCCGAGTATCTTTCATACTCGACCGAGTAACCCATATTCGGCCGAGTAATATTTCCGTGATAATTCTGTTCAGCTTCTGGAGTCGTGAACTCAGCCGAGTAGTCTCATTACTCGACCGAGTGTCCTGTTCTCGGCCGAGTACGTCTTGCACTCGACCGAGTATCTCTTTGGGCGGTTGTTTTGAGTCGACGGCTACGTTCTTAAATATGTTTTGAGCCGTAGGTTATGTGCACAAGTATGTTTTGGGTCTTAAAGCATTCTTTTACATATGTGACGGTCTTGATCCGTAAGTTACCAGATGCTATGATGTGGAGAATGCCGGCTTATGAGGGATATGTGTTGGGTAGGGAGGACATGAGTTATATGTGGTTGTGAGGGATAGTGGAAAAGGACAGGGAAGATTGATGGGCTTATCGAGGTAGGGAACATGTTTTGTGAGATGTGGTGAGTGATATAGTCGCGTGTTGAGTAATATAAAAGTAAGTGGATATGGGCAAGGGTGTGCTATAAGTCTAAAGAAACGTGAGAGTGCAAAGATTGAAATGAGGGATACGAATAGTGGCAAATTGGGAGGTGTAAGGATTTAGGGAGCGAGACAGTTAGAATTGTGTTGATTAAGGATATATGTGATGAAAGGCCGTTATAGGGGGATGGAAACGAATTGGCGTTTGGTTTTTAAATCATACATGCACCACTCTTTTTGAGTTTTAGGATAGCCAATGAAAATGCAACGAGTTCCCCGTTCTTTAAATTTATCTTTCGGTCGTTGCTTATTATGAGCATAAGCGAGACATCCTAAAACCCGCAAATTTTCAAGAGTAGGAGCCTGACCATGTAATAGTTCATAGGGTGTGTGGCCATCTAAGAGTTTTGTAGGAGTGCGATTAATGAGAAATGCAGCGGTCAAAATACATTCCCCCCAGAATTCGATGGGTGGGTTGGCTTGGAAACGTAGGACTCTTGCTTTCTCTAATATGTGTCTATGTTTCCGTTCTACCCGTTGTAACACCCCCATTTATTCAGGAGCCTTTAGCTAGACATTCCCAAGTAAATGAGAGCGTTACCATCTCGGTTTTCCGAGGCAGTGAATAACAAAGTCCAACTCAGCAAATTATTTTAAAATAAAACTTAATGATTACATATTTGTTACAACTTAATCAACTAAAACTTAATATAAAATACAATATAACTCGCAGCGGAAATAAATAAAGTGATATAATTGTTCTATGTGATCTAGACTTCAACTATGGTCCAAGTCGAGCGCTCATCCCAATGCTCCCGAGTCAGCTAATCTTTGGTACCTGTCAAATCTGCTCCCCATTATGGTTCACCGCAGGTTTTCACGAATAAATGGTAAACCACGAGGTTGAGTAGGATAAAATACTTTAAAACAACCAATCTTCCACAACTATCAATATTCCAATCTCAACTGTTCAGATGTCACATCTCGACATAAACTATCCACGTTATCCACCAGAGACTAAGCCTGGGGCAGTCCAAATACTCACACACGTTATCCACTAGAGACTAAGCTTGGGGCCTTCCAATTAATCACACACGTTATCCGCCAGAGACTAAGCCTGGGGCAGTCCAATCACCACTCTCATTATCCACCAGAGACTAAGCCTGGGGCACTCCAATTCTCATAAACCATTCCACAATATAATCGTATAACACAACTCCAATCAATTAACAATGATAATCACTCAATTAACTTAATTAAATAAGCAGTCATAAACCAATCATCCTTCCAATAACATTCATCCATCAAACACGAAAACAGATATAGTTGAGTGGATTATCCTACCTGGCAAGCGAATACTCCGATTACGCATTCCAATTATGCAATCCAATCAACAATTAAAGTTCCTCAACAAAACCATCACCTAATACAAATAATAATAATTACTACTTATATACTTTATCCAAATAATTCCATTAATTATTAATTAATTAATTAATTACGTTAATTATAATCTCGCATAATATAATTATAAAAACCCGTTTCAATAAGTCAAAACCCGATCACCCATTAAAACACGAGTCACCCAAATCCAAACCCGTCACCAACAAACAAGTCCAACCCATAAGACAAAACCCCAACCCATGCATTTACCCCTTAAACCCGTATAAAACTTACCACAAACACCCACACATCATACACCTCCAAAAACAACCCGACCTACCCATGGCAACACCACCATTACAACCCCATCGTGAGCCTCCTCTGCCCACAACCCAGACACGGCCCAACCACCAGCAACAACCACCCCACATAACTGCCAAAGGGTGCCCTAGTATCTAACACCAACAACGTTCGATACCGACGCAACGTATACAAAAGACACGGTATAACCACCATTTACAACCACCACCGCCACCACAGACCACCATCTGCAACCCCCCCTGCCACGACACCCACTGACATGACATAACCAGTCGCAGCTATCCTCAATCGTACCCTAACTCCTCACCCACGGCATAAACAACAAGGTACTAACGACATTCAACAAACCACAACCACCCCACACCACTAGTGGCCACCACCGTGGTCTCCCCTGACCCACGGTGGTCCCACCAGCAGCTACGCCCCCCTGGGTCATGGTCTAGCGAGATCACAAGGGTGCTACAACACGGTTCATGGCAAACAAAAACAACCAACAAAACACTTGACAACTCCGGCAACCACTACACAAACCACAACATTCGACCACCCTAAAACCACCACTAGGACCGACTAACCACTATGAACCCAACCCTAACTAATCACAGGTCAGACACGACTGAATATGGGTTCATAACTATGTAAAACGTGTAAACCACATGTAATAACCACCCATTAACAACCCTGTCAAACACCCCTTTCCCGCCGGTCTAAGGTGGTCAATGGTAAATCTGGTCGCACTCTGGTCCTCCACGGTCACGATAACGGTCTTAGTTTATCATACGGTGGTCTAGATTACAAGTTATAATATCGCAAAGTATATACATAAGACGGTCTGAGAATATTACCTTGAGACGATAAATTCCTTGCTATTCCCCTTTCTTATTCTCCCCTCTCTTTTATGTGATATTATGCCTTTATGTGAAACTAAGCTTTCTTATTACGTCATGTCATCTATTTATAGTGATAAGGTATGTCTTATAGAGCGGTATTAGGAAACTATGTTATATACTATTATTATTATTATTACTATTATAAATTATATTAATATTATTATTATTATTATAATTCCCGAGTCAAACTCCTTTGTTACGTGTAAGTCAACCCCTCGATCAATATTATCTGAATATTACCTGACTCATCTGTTATTTTATTATTAATTATCGTCTTATTTGCAATTATTAATATAATACCTTTTTAATTAATTATTCAAATTACATAAATTATTCTCATAATTATTATTGAAATACGGGGTATTACAGTCTTCCCCCTTTATAATGAACTTCGTCCCGAAGTTCGCCCATAACTATTATCACAATACTTAAAACTACGTACCATTCAACATAAATAATCACTTTCGATTACCAACTACACCAATCTTATCACAAGGTATCCCAACAATAACTCAAAACTTATGTAGTGTTACATTCCTTCCCCCTAAAAATAAACTTCGTCCTCGAAATTCGGAATATCAACAATAGAAACAACCAAATCATTATTGTAATGCCATAAAGCATGAAACACACATTGTAATATAAAAGAACTTTCATTTCCAACACTAATTAATGTTTAAATATATAACAAAATCTTTGATTTACTAGCAAAATCACATCATATAGGATATTCGATCTAATCTTTTCTTTTTTTTTTCAAATTCACTTCTTACTTTAGCTATTGGCGAATACATTACCAAGATAAATAATAATCTATAACAAAATACGCATAATTAATTATTTAATTAATCTTTTCTTAATACTGATATCTAACTTAAACATGGATGCAATTATTGTAATCATATATATAGGCTTAGGGAAATACATTCCGCATATCACTAGACATGGTAATGTACTTCACACAATTCACAATATTCAGATATCAAGAAACAAAATTTTCATTTATTCAAGACCAAGGAAACATGCCACCACTTCTAAAAATTATAAATAAATAATAACTTAAATACTTCTTGAGAACTTATACTTTTTAGAAAATACAGAGAGTTAGTAAACTATGAGAGAAAGAATCAAGTCGAAAACTCATAACATCGGTTTATATGCATTTTACAAACTACTTGGTCGAAATAGAAATTTTACAGCAACTTGTCAGAAACTAAGGTCAACTTGTAAAAATCACTATTAATCGTAAATAAGGAATAGTCAGCTAGGGATTATGTGAATCCATACCCATTTAGAGCATCCGTCAACTTTCCAAACCAATTTCTCGAGGCCTGTTTCAAACCATATAAAGACTTCAATAGTCGACATACCTTTCTCTTACCTGTCGCTTCAAAACCTTCTGGCAATTTCATGTATACTTCCTCGTCTAAATCCCCGTGAAGGAAAGCATTGTTAACGTCTATATGAGCGATATTCCAATTCTTTGCCACTGCTACTGCCAAAAGGAGTCGAACGCTAGTCATTTTCGCCACTGGTGCAAATGTCTCATGGTAATCCACTCCTTCAACTTGAGTGAAACCTTGAGCTACCAAACGTGTCTTGTAACGTTCTATAGTTTAATCCACCTTATGTTTGATTTTATAAACCCATTTGCATCCAATTGGCTTTTTGTTATCCGGTAAGTCAACAATTTTCCAAGTGCCATTCTTTTCAAGAGCCTTAATTTCATTTGCCCTTGCCAATCTCCACTCTTCAGTTTTAACGGCTTCAAAATAATTTATGGGCTCCTTAATCTTATCAATAACACCTAGGAAATTCCTGTGACAAACTGAAAAACAAGTACTTGTGACATAATCAATTATTGGATAACGAGTACCTTTCGAAGAAGACGGTGGTTGAGACGAGGTGGCAGTCTGTGTAGTCATGACACGAGTGGACTTGCAAATGTAATCCTTTTTTCATACCGGTTCAAACTTCCTCCTTTCTCCTCTCCCAGTCTCTCTTCTTCTGCAACTGAAAGGTCCTCCCCCTCAACAACAGAATTAGGAGTGCCATTATGATCAGCCACGGTCAGCAGCAGGCTCGGCTGAATGGTCCTGCTCTGCTAAATTCTCCTCTGTCAATTCGGGTGTGCTGGGTTCTGTTTCAGGATGAATCGTTTCGACGCCAGGGGCATGGGTCACGGTTTTTGGGATATCAACAGGGGTTGGTATATCAATGTCGGTATATCGAGCTTCGGGGGTAGTCTCATTATTTGTGATAGCATAAGGAAAAATATTCTCATAAAAATGAACATCTCTGGAAACAAATTGGCGTTTGGTTTTTAAATCATACATGCACCACCCTTTTTGAGTTTTAGGATAGCCAATGAAAATGCAACGAGTTCCCCGTTCTTTAAATTTATCTTTCGGTCGTTGCTTATTATGAGCATAAGCGAGACATCATAAAACCCGCAAATTTTCAAGAGTATGAGCCTGACCATGTAATAGTTCATAGGGTGTGTGGCCATCTAAGAGTTTTGTAGGAGTGCGATTAATGAGATACGCAACGGTCAAAATACATTCCTCCCAGAATTTGTTGGGTAGGTTGGCTTGGAAACGTAGGACTCTTGCTTTCTCTAAGATGTGTCAATTAACAATGATAATCAATCAATTAACTTAATTAAATAAGCAGTCATAAACCAATCATCCTTCCAATAACATCCATCCATCAAACACGAAAACAGATATAGTTGAGTAGATTATCCTACCTGGCAAGTGAATACTCCGATTACGCATTCCAATTATGCAATCCAATCAACAATTAAAGTTCCTCAACAAAACCATCACCTAATACAAATAATAATAATTACTACTTATATACTTTATCCAAATAATTCCATTAATTATTAATTAATTACGTTAATTATAATCTCGTATAATATAATTATAAAAACCCATTTCAATAAGTCAAAACCCGATCACCCATAAAAACCCGAGTCACCCAAATCCAAACCCGTCACCAACAAACAAGTCCAACCCACAAGACAAAACCCGAACCCACGCATAACCCCCTTAAACCCGTGTAAAACTTACCACAAACACCCACACATACACCTCCAAAAATAACCCGAGCTACCCATGGCAACACCACCATCACAACCCCATCGTGAGCCTCCTCTACCCACAACCCAGACACGACCCTACCACCAGCAACAACCACCCCACATAGCTGCCAAAGGGTGCCCTAGCAGCTAACACCAACAACGTTCAATACCGACGCAACGTATACAAAAGACACGGTTTAACCACTATTTACAACCACCACCGCCACCACAGACCACCACCTGCAACGACACCCACCGACATGACATAACCAGTCGCAGCCATCCCCAATCGTACCCTAACTCCAGCCGCGACATAAACAACAAGGTACTAACGACATTCAACAAACCACAACCATCCCACACCACTAGTGGCCGCCATCGTGGTCTCCCCTGACCCACGGTGGTCCCATCAGCAGCTATGCCCCCCTGGGTCATGGTCTAGCGAGGTCACAAGGGTGCTGCAACACGGTTCATGGCAAACACAAACAACCAACAAAACACTTGACAACTCCGGCAACCACTACACAAACCACCACCTTCGACCAACCAAAAGCCACTACTAGGACCGACTCACCACCATGAACCGAACCATAACTAATCCCAGGTCAGTGTAAACCACATGTAATAACCACCCATTAACAACCCCGTCAAACACCCCTTTCCCGCCGGTCTAAGGTGGTCAATGGTAAATCTGGTCACACCGTGGTCCTCCACGATCACGATGATGGTCTTAGTTTATCATACGGTGGTCTAGATTACAAGTTATAATATCGCAAAGTATATACATAAGACGGTCTGAGAATATTACCTTGAGACGATAAATTCCTTGCTATTCCCCTTTCTTATTCTCCCTCTCTCTTTTATGTGATATTATGTCTTTATGTGAAACTAAGCTTTCTTATTACGTCATGCCATCTATTTATAGTGATAAGGTATGTCTTATAGAGCGGTATTAGGAAACTATGTTATATACTATTATTATTATTACTATTATAAATTATATTATTATTATAATTCCCGAGTCAAACTCCTTTGTCACGTGTAAGTCAACCCCTCGATCAATATTATCTGAATATTACCTGACTCATCTGTTATTTTAATATTAATTATCGTCTTATTTGCAATTATTAATATAATACCTTTTTAATTAATTATTCAAATTACATAAATTATTCTCATAATTATTATTCAAATACGGGGTATTACAGTCTTCCCCCCTTAAAATGAACTTCGTCCCGAAGTTCGCCCATAACTATTATCACAATACTTAAAACTACGCACCATTCAACATAAATAATCACTTTCGATTACCAACTACACCAATCTTATCACAAGGTATCCCAACAATAACTCAAAACTTATGTAGTGTTACATTCCTTCCCCCTAAAAATAAACTTCGTCCTCGAAGTTCGGAATATCAACAATAGAAACAACCAAACCATTATTGTAATGCCATAAAGCATGAAACACACATTGTAATATAAAAAAACTTTCATTTCCAACACTAATTAATGTTTAAATATATAACAAAATCTTTGATTTACTAGCAAAATCACATCATATAGGATATTCGATCTAATCTATTTTTTAAAAAAATTTCACTTCTTACTTTAGCTATTGGCGAATACATTACCAAGATAAATAATAATCTATAACAAAATACGCATAATTAATTAGTTAATTAATCTTTTCTTAATACTGATATCTAACTTAAACATGGATGCAATTATTGTAATCATATATATAGGCTTAGGGAAATACATTCCGCATATCACTAGACATGGTAATGTACTTCACACAATTCACAATATTAAGATATCAAGAAACAAAATTTTCATTTATTCAAGACCAAGGAAACATGCCACCACTTCTAAAAATTATAAATAAATAATAACTTAAATACTTCTTGATAACTTATACTTTTTAGAAAATACAAAGAGTTAGTAAACTAAGAGAGAAAGAATCAAGTCAAAAACTCATAACATCGGTTTATAATGCATTTTACAAACTACTTGGTCGAAATAGAAATTTTACAGCAACTTGTCAGAAACTAAGGTCAACTTGTAAAAATCACTATTAATTGTCAGAAATTTACCTTTCAATGTGGCTTATCAATTTAGAAACATATACGAATCCTTTAAACAATAGATTTAGAATTACACTAAATCGACAGGTAGTTTTTAAATGGAAAATTTTACAAAAACATGTCACGAAAACACCACTGTACAGGAATATTCTGACCACTGTCCAGTAAAATATTTATTTGAACATGAGACCGGTGGCATATGAAACCTAACTCACAAGGCTATTATACATAAAATTTTCGTATAAGGATTTTAAACAGGCAATAAATGGCAGCCAGAACAATTAAGGGTTAAAATCTTGTGAAATCAATCAAAATCACATTCTTCACAATTCCACACAATAATGAATACTTCACATGCTTACCCATATTCACACCTTCCACATACATGCCAACATACTTCCTCATATCAACATGCTTATAACAATGCGTAAAAGAAATCATGTCACACCCCTCCTCCGTAAAATAAGGTTACGCCCCCGTAACCGCAATCAGCAATGACAACAATATGAAACCAAGACAAACAAAATTCCTAAAAGAAATATACTATATTCATTTTAAATTACCCCACACTCTCAAGTATTCTCTCAAGGTTCCCGGTTCATAACTAGAAGGGCCAAGGTACGAATTAGGCGCGCTTTCCTAACGGTACTAAGAGGGGCTCCTAAAAGTTTCTACCCGGGGTTCATTTTATTTGGACACATCCTAAGTTCATTGTTGTTCATTGGTTAGGCCTAAGGATCGTTTTGCTCTGATACCACTTTGTAACACCCCCATTTATTCGGGAGCCTTTAGCTAGACATTCCCAAGTAAATGAGAGCGTTACCATATCGGTTTTCCGAGGCAGTGATTAACAAAGTTCAACTCACCAAAGTACTTTAAATTAAAACTTAATGATTACATATTTATTACAACTTAACCAACTAAAACTTAATATAAAAAACAATATAACTCGCAGCGAAAATAGATAAAGTGATATAATTGTTTTATGTGATCTAGACTTCAACTATGGTCCAAGTCGAGCACTCATCTCAATGCTCCCGAGTCAGCTAATCTTTGGTACCTGTCAAATCTGCTCCCCATTATGGTTCACCGCAGGTGTTCACGAATACACGGTCAACCACGAGGTTGACTAGGATAAAATACTTTAAAACAACCAATCTTCCACAACTATCAATATTCCAATCTCAACTATTTACATGTCACATCTCGACATAAACTATCCACGTTATCCACCAGAGACTAAGCCTGGGGCAGTTCAAATACTCACATACGTTATCCACCAGAGACTAAGCCTGGGGCCTTCCAATTAATCACACACATTATCCGCCAGAGACTAAGCCTGGGGCAGTCCAATCACCACTCTCATTATCCACTAGAGACTAAGTCTGGTGCAGTCCAATTCTCATAAACCATTCCACAATATAATCGTATAACACAACTCCAATCAATTAACAATGATAATCACTCAATTAACTTAATTAAATAAGCAGTCATAAACCAATCATCCTTCCAATAACATTCATCCATCAAACACGAAAACAGATATAGTTGAGTAGATTATCCTACCTGACAAGCGAATACTCCGATTACGCATTCCAATTATACAATCCAATCAACAATTAAAGTACCTCAGCAAAACCATCACCTAATACAAATAATAATAATTACTACTTATATACTTTATCCAAATAATTCCATTAATTATTAATTAATTAATTAATTAATTACGTTAATTATAATCTCGTATAATATAATTATAAAAACCCGTTTCAATAAGTCAAAACCTAATCACCCATTAAAACCCGAGTCACCCAAATCATAACTCGTCACCAACAAACAAGTCCAACCCATAAGACAAAACCCCAACCCACGCATAACCCCCTTAAACCCGTGTAAAACTTACCACAAACACCCACACACATACACCTCCAAAAACAACCCGAGCTACCCATGGCAACACCACCATCACAGCCCCATCGTGAGCCTCCTCTGCCCATAACCTAGACACGACCCTACAACCAGCAACAACCACCCCACATAGCTGCCAAAGGGCGCCCTAGCAGCTAACACCAACAACGTTCAATACCGACGCAACGTATACAAAAGACACGGTTTAACCACTATTTAGAACCACCATAGACAACCACCTGTAACTCCCCTTGCCACGACACCCACCGACATTACATAACCAATCGCAGCCATCCCCAATCGTACCCTAACTCCTCACCCACGGCATAAACAACAAGGTACTAATGATATTCAACAAACCACAACAACCCCACACCACTAGTGGCCACCACCGTGGTTTCCCCTTACCCACGGTGGTCCCACCAGCAGCTACGACCCCTGGGTCATGGTCTAGCGAGGTCACAAGGGTGCTGCAACACGGTTCATGGCAAACACAAACAACCAACAAAACACTTGGCAACTCCGGCTACCACTACACAAACCACCACCTTCGACCACCCTAAAGCCACCACTAGGACCGACTAACCACCATGAACCCAACCCTAACTAATCCCAGGTCAGACACGACTGAATATGGGTTCATAACTATGTAAAACGTGTAAACCACATGTAATAACCACCCATTAACAACCCCGTCAAACACCACTTTCCCGCCGGTCTAAGGTGGTCAATGGTAAATCTGGTCACATCGTGGTCCTCCACGGTCACGATGACGGTCCTAGTTTATCATACGGTGGTCTAGATTACAAGTTATAATATCGCAAAGTATATACATAAGACGGTCTGAGAATATTACCTTGAGACGATAAATTCCTTGCTATTCCCCTTTCTTATTCTCCCTCTCTCTTTTATGTGATATTATGTATTTATGTGAAACTAAGCTTTCTTATTACGTCATGCCATCTATTTATAGTGATAAGGTATGTCTTATAGAGCGGTATTAGGAAACTATGTTATATACTATTATTATTATTATTAGTACTATTATAAATTATATTATTATTATTATTATTATTATTATTATTATTATTATTATTATTATTATTATTATTATTATTATTATTATTATTATTATTATTATTATTATTATTATTATTATTATTATTATTATAATTCCCGAGTCAAACTCCTTTGTCACGTGTAAGTCAACCCCTCGATCAATATTATCTGAATATTACCTGACTCATCTGTTATTTTATTATTAATTATCGTCTTATTTGCAATTATTAATATAATACCTTTTTAATTAATTATTCAAATTACATAAATTATTCTCATAATTATTATCGAAATACGGGGTATTACACCCGTCCATTTTGTTGAGGGGTGTCAATAGTACTAGTTTGGAAAAACATTCCACTTTCTTTGTAAAAATGTTTCAGTGGGCCCGAAAGGAATTCGGTGCCATTATCACTTTGAACAACCTTAACTTGTTTTCCAAATTGTGTGTGTATCATTTTGCAAAAGTATTTCATTAAGTCACAAACTTACCTCCTATCTCCGACTATGGTCGTCTACGATAGTCAAGAAAAAATGCGCACCCGATAAACTACTAACATTGTATGGCCCCGATTAAATGAAACAAAGTATCATGCCGTTTATTATTAGGCTTAAAAACAAAACGCGTTTGTTTGGCACGACAACAAGGATCACAGACAAAATCCAAATCAAAAGACAAAGGTTTCTTAATTAAATTGCGTAATAATGGATAAATATGGCTTGAAGGGTGACTTAGGCGTCGATGCCAAATCCGACCTTCATTGACGTCAACTCGCACTACCAACTCTCCAACCCGTGTCATGTAATAGACGCCATATCTTAGCTCACCTCGTCCAATCTCCGTCTTCGTAGATTGGTCCTGGATTATACAATAATTAGAGTTAAAAATCACAAAGCATTTGTTTTCACGAATGAGCTGCGGTATCGAAATTAAATGACAGGCCAAATTGGGAACATATAAAACATCCTGCAATTCGAAGGATTTAATTGGTAAAACACGACCATGGTCCTCTGCCACAATTATGGACCCATCCGGCAACACAACATTGGATGATGGTCCTTTCCATGGGCTCTCAAGAATTTCGCGACAACCTGTCACGTGGTGAGAAGCACCACTATCTAGCATCCATTCGTTCAGATTAACATGATGCGTACCTTTTAATTGTTCGTTACCTGCAGCCTATACTGAGCAAAGCTCTTAACTGATCAATTTCTTCAGTTGTGATTCGCCTTCGCTGGTGGTGGCCGCATTGACTGCCTGTTTGTTATTTCCAGTTCCTCTTCCACCACGGCCTCCACGCCTGCCCCTGCCTCGACCTCTACCAGTAATTCCAAGCTTTTCCCAACAGTTGTCCACCGTGTGTGATACCGTCGTAGAGTACCAAAGATAAATTTATAATTCCAAACTACTACTATAGCTAGTGGCAGTCAGGGTCGAACCACAGAGAGGCGATGCAATTATTAGTTGTCTAATTTTAGTCCAAGGTAACAGTTGTGAGGGGGTTTGATTTGAAATGTTCTATAACTAATGGGCAAATAGAATTTAAAACTAAACTAAAACAAATATAAAAAGGAATGCTAAGATGGTCGGTTCACTGTAATTTTGGCGGCAGTATCCTAGGTAAGTCTGAAATAGTCACGTAAGACGGGAAAATAAGAAGTCCTCTCGGTCCATTCTTAACAGGTAGCATCTTTCGATCTAGCTACGGGTCCCTAATATCACTAATGTTGACTCTCGTCCTAAAAAGTGATTTAAAAGTCTAAATTAACCTATCTCTCGATCTTATTAATTTAGTCGTCTTAATTAAGCAGTCTATTTCCCTCCCCTATCTTTCGATCTTATCGGGTCGGTCAATTCCTAAACATTCAACCAGTCGCGTTCACTCGATTCGTCAAAAATAGCAATTAATTTAATTGAAACGAAGGTAATCTCACGTGAGCCGGTCGATCGACCAAGTAGGCCATTCGATCGACCATGGCGCGATTTCAGGTCTACTAATTCTACGCCGCCTACACTACAATTCCCCTACATCTTAGCACATGGGGTTTAGCTACTCATGATATTGATAATAACAGCAATAAACTTAACTAATAAAGCAATCGAATTCATACTTAAAATAATTAAATAAACAATTGACATGAAATGATAATTCGGCTTTGAGAAATCTAACCTAGCAATTCTAAACTACGGATGAAAGCAATAAAATTGAATAATGGAACAGAGAATACCGTAAAGAGGAATTGCAGAGAAAGGATCAAAACCGAATGCAAAAGGAAACTTATCGACGGAAAATTAAACTAAAGAACTCTAATTAATTTTGATAATAAAAGACTTTTTTCTATTCTGAAAATATCAGGTTACGTTATATAGGAATATAACGTAACACTTATTCCTAAAACCTAATTACAATGGGATTTGGAATTCTCGAAATTTGCGTCAGATTCACGGTTCGGTCGATCAACCATACAGCTTAGTCGATCGACCAAAGCTCGCTGTACAGTAGCTTCTGATCTTCGTGCTCTGGTCGATCGACCATGGACATCAGTCGATCGACCACTGTAGCTGGTAGTCGCTTCTAAACTCTTCATAAAGTTGTCTTTTAGGCCTCGAAATGCGCACCAAGTTCGTTTCTTGAGTAAATACTTCACGTCAAATGCAATGCAAGGTACTTAGGGACGGATTCGGCTTGATTTCCGCTGGATTCTTCACATTTCTGCAATATTACACAAAAACACAAAAGTAGACGGAAAGACGAAAATAGGGAAAATAGTAGCTTAAACTACACAAATGAGCTCTGAAATGCGTGTAAAATAGGATGTAAAACAACATATTTAAGACACGCATCAAACTTCCCAAACCAAACCCTTGCTTGTCCCCAAGCAAGAATTAGACTCGATCCTAAAACCTAATGGAACGATTTCAATCTCAGAGCCAAATGCAACTTGCAAAGCCTAAACCAATTTAATGCCACAACTAACAATCAACTAGCAATATGAATCATGCAAACGAGTTATGTAGTCGTTAAAAACTGCTGAACTGTCAACTATAGAGACTCATCATTATGGACTCTCACGGGTCGTTCATATCACACATAAGCACATGTGAATATATGTAAAAGATAGAAAGAATTTATTTTGTGATGACTCTCACCTAACTGCGACCTATAAGAACACACCTGCAGTCTAATATGAAAATAATCTCTACAACCGTACATATGCATTCCAACCAAACAAATGACCATGACACATGCCGAGGTACATATGGATATGTGAGGCTATGGGCAGGAAGGGGCTAAGATAAATTTGGATAAAAATAGAGTTAAAAGCTAAGCTAGTAACTAAGGAAACCATATTAATAACAACATCCAACTTCTTGCTCAAGATTTCAATCGAAACGGTGCTAATAGTAAGCACAAATCTCACAATCTCCATAATTAGTCAACTCCCCATAAGATACAAATACAGCATGGGAGCAAAAATCGTCATTTATTAAAGACTTTGAATTATGCGATTTTGATTCTTTTCTTTTCTCGGGCTTCAGTAGATCGACCAATGAGTCCAGTCGACCGACCATAGATCGAACTTGTTTTTCCCTTTTTCTTTTTGTTTTCTTTTTTTTTTCAATTCTATTTTTTTTTTCTTTCCTTCCTTTTTCATCTTCCCAACATCATCTCAAAATGAGCATTAGCTATCAAAAACAAAATAACAATCCCAAGAACATAAACTACTAGCTTGACAAGAGCAGGCTAAGTGTAGGATGTAGTTAACGGGACAAAAAGGTTATTTCTGGCAGTGTGAGGCTTATGGGAAAAATGAATAAAGGGTTGACCTCTTCCACATGTGTCAACTAACCACGAACCGAATGCATACAGGTATTAAGCAAATTAAGTTCATATTTATGCATATTGATGTACATGTCTCATAAGCAGTAACTACTCACATTCCTAAATAAACCGGTCATGGATGACACCAGTTATAGGCTCTAAAACTCAAAATATATAAGTAGTTTGCCAAAATTCTAAGTCAAGTCTCAAGTCCAGCAAGTAAATTAACGAAAACTCGTAGACTATGCAAATGATTCTACTAATAACATGTCAATTTAGCAAGGTTTAGGCATAAAACAGATGCAAATGCAATGTCATCATTGAAATACTACCGTTCCGACTCAACCTATATGCTAAAATAAACGTGAATTGTTTTTGAATTTTTTTGAAATTTTCCAATTTTTTTGAATTTTGTATATATATATATATGAAATGAAATAAACAATGCAAACTGAAATGCAATAAACGTGAAACAGAAATGCAATAGAACATGTGAATGCAGTGCAAAACCCTTCCCCAAACCAAATCGCACAATGTCCACATTCTGCAAAATCATGTACTGAAATAAAAAGGAAACGTGAATTTGCGATAACTAATAAGTAAAATTGACATAAAAGAAACTCGGAAACTCACAAGACTTTAAGCGCAGCAAAAGGAAACCTCCCCAAACCAGCGTGAGTTAGGAGGTTTCAGTAGCCAGCAGTGCTACCATAGGTACCTGAAAAGAAACAAAAGGACCGCGCGTAATTCCGAGGGAGCAATTTATTAAACGCAAAATTATGTGCAAAATAAGAAACGGAATAAAACAGAAATAAAACGGAGAATAAAGTGGGAAAAGACTCCCTCAACTTCCGCAAATCGACCAAACACAGTAGGGAAATGGTCGAAAACAGATACAGCAGCGCTGGGCGGTCGATCGACCACATCACCCAGTCGATCAACCAGGGTGACACGAACAGAGCTTCAGAATCGCATTGCGGTCGATCGATCGACCAAGATGGCGATCGATCGAAAAACCTCTTTGTAAGTTGATTTCTTCGAATTAGCTCAATAAATTGAGCTAACAAGGTCTATAAACCTGCAAATACACATAATAACGCGCCCAAAATTGCGCAAAACCCAAAGTAACAGTCTAAAGGTCTTTAAATCCTAAGCAAACTTATTAATGCGAAGTCTCGCGCACACAAAAGCAATAAAAAGTCTAACAAAAGCAATAAAATGAATGTTTTTGTAAAAAGTCTTGATCAACTAATAGCTGATCAAGAATGGCCACGGAATGGCCCACTTGCTCGAATTATGGCTACAAGAGGTAGCCTCTACAGTGCTCATCTCCTCAGCGGCACTTCTATCAATTCCAATATCCGCAAAACTCAACGGATCAAGATCTCGAACATCTTCCCAATCAACAACCTCGCCTGGCTCATCAAAATCCAAATCGGACTCCGTCACCTTAACTGACTCCTCATCAGGCTCCTCATCAGTGTCCTAGCTAAGACATCCTAGGCCGCCTCTTTGAACGATTGGCTCCCTCACAGCTGGAGCAACTTGCGGCACTTCCTTCCCCAAACCAGCTCCTGCAATATCTAAACAGAAGAATCTTCCTCCAATTTGCTCCCAATCTGGGGCGGAGGTGTTACAACAGGAGTAGGCATATCAGAAATCACAAAATAAGATTTCTTCTCAAAAATCGTATTACAGGTGACTGGCCACATAGGATCTTTCTTCTTAGTGGGCTGGGCAAAAACAATGGACTGTTTCCCTACTTTAAAGGTCAATGTCCCTGAGCCAACATCTATAACTACACCAACAGTGTGCAGAAAAGGTCTACCCAAAATGATAAGAATGTGAGCATCCTCGGATATGTCTAGTACAACGAAGTCGAGTGGGAAAAAGAACTTTCCTATTTGCACAGAAATGTCCTCTAAGACTCCTATAGGCTGGACCGCCAAACGATCAGCCATCTGTATTGTCATGTTAGTAACTGCAAACCTAGTCAATTTCAATTTCTTAGCTAGACTCAAAGGCATAACGCTAATGCTGGCTCCTAGGTCACATAATGTCTTCTCAATTGAGAAGGTACCCATATTACAAGGAACAAAAAAGCTATCGGGGTCTGCTAGCTTATGAGGTGCAGTGTGAGTCAAATAAGAGCATGACTCCTCAGTTAGTGCGACAGAATGCACAGTATCAAGTGACTTCTTTTTAGACAAAAGCTGCTTTATAAATTTCGTGTAAGCAGGCACTTGATTAACTAATTCAAGGAAAGGAACTTGTAAATTTAAACTACGAATAACATTTTCAAATTTGTTAAACGATACATGTTCCTTTGTCGACCCCAATCTCTCTGGGTACGGGGCTGTAAGAAGCAACTTAGCCCTTTCCTCTAGATCTCTCATACCGGCGTCAGTGGACTTAGGCTGAAAATCCACTACTTTGTCCTTGTTGAAGCTCGAACCTTTTTCAGACCGTCTCAAGAATGAGCCATTAATCGTCATTGGGTCATACTTTGGAGCCGGAATAGACCCATCAGCATTTGGGTCTTGCCTCAATAATGTCGGAGTCGTCGTACCCCGAAACAAAGCATTGGAGGACGAAAAGGTTCAACATCAGCAGCGTTTTCAGTCGATCGACCATGTATAACTCGATCGACCGGCTTCTACAGGACCAGAAGCTGTGCTATTTCGCGGACCGGTCGATCGACCGGGGTATGTCAGTCGATCGACTGATATACCTACTGATCGTCTTTTTCTTGCTACTGTTCGTTACTGCCTTCTTCTTACTTGGTTCCGTCTCATCTTTTCCAGTAGTGTCCTCGACCATAGCGGGCCCATCAAGGGTAGACCCACTCCTCAAAGTGATAGCATTTAGGGTCTCTTTTTGATCCGGCTGCGATGGTAATTGCCTCGGAGCCCGAGTTGCACTTTTGCTTGCCAGTTGAGCAATTTGACTCTCCAACATTTTTGTAGAAGTCTCTCTAGCTTGAGACTCCTTTTGTAGTAAACCCGGCAGATTTTGAACCATGTTTTTCAACTCAGAAATGTCAGAATTTTGAAATTGGTGCTGCTGAGGCATATAAGGAGGCTTTTAAAACTGCTGTTGCTTATGAGGGGGCACATAACTTTGCTGCTGCTGCTGTGGACCCGAATTAAGGACATTCTGGTTGGTCCACCTCAAATTGGGGTGGATATTAGATGTACCAGTCTGTCTATAATGTTGAAAGGCAGCACATACTTCATTCGAACTAGGACAAAAATCCGAAACATGTCCCTCAGCTCCACATCTTTTGCATGTAAATGGACCGTCTGAAACAACGTTAACTTGGTAAATACCTCCCTTTTGAGATGCTCTTCCAAGCTCATACTTATCAAATCTCGCCGTAAGAGCCTCTAATGCAGCTACAGAAGGGGATTCAGCGGCTCTCCTTTGATTACCCCGAGAATTTCCATGCTCAGCTTTATGGGTGGCCATATCATGAATGATTTTCTACCCTTTAGTTTCTCCAACATTCTTCTGGAATCTGCCATTAGCTGCAGCATCCAGGATAGCCCTCTGATCGTCATAAAGCCCATTATAAAACTGATTGCATAGGCTCCATTGTTCGAACCCATGGTGCGGAATAGTTCGCACCAGCTTCTTGAAACGGACCCATGCCTCATGAAAATTCTCATCAGGACCCTGTTTAAAGCTTGTGATCTAAGCTCTAATGGCATTGGTCTTTGAGGCAGAGAAATATTTCTTGTAGAGTGCTAGGGCCAGCGAATTCCAATCAGTGATCCCGTTAGTAGCTCGATCCAGATCTCGGTACCATTCCCTTGCGGCATCACGAAGCGAGAATATGAACATCGTCTCCTTCACACAGTCCCTGGGTCACACCTATCGGTGGGGTATGGAGCGAAGAGTCAATGAATATCTCCATATGTTTAGCTGCATCTTCATTTGCAGTTCCCCCAAATTGGTTTCTCTCAACCAAGTTAATATAAGACGGTTTCGGTTCGAATTTTCTGTCCGTCCCTGGTAATGCGAATCCCTTATAGAGATTCTCAGCTATTGGCTCGGAGTGACTGGCTATAATTGCTTCTTCAGCCATGTCTGGAGATGTGACGGTCTCAGCTGAGGAATTAGAAATAGGTGACGAATGTGGATCCTCCTCAAACAGCTCGTTCTCGTAGTAACTAGACAGAGTACTCAGCTCTTCCTCTGTCGGCAGTACTCTAGATGATCGTCTCAACTCGCGCAAAGTCCTTTCGATCTCAGGATCCAATGATCTCGGTATACCACCCTGTGACCTGCGCATAAGAGGAAACTACAAGTAGAATATGAGAATAGTTGAAGGAACAGATGTCCCTTAAACTAAGAAAAAGACTAAAATAAAAACAACTAAAAATTAAACAATTGCCTCCCCGGCAACGGCGCCAAAATTTGATACCGTCGTAGAGTACCAAAGATAAATTTATAATTTCAAACTACTACTATAGCTAGTGGCAGTCAGGGTCGAACCACAGAGAGGCGATGCAATTATTAGTTGTCTAATTTTAGTCCAAGGTAACAGTTGTGAGGGGGTTTGATTTGAAATGTTCTATAACTAATGGGTAAATAGAATTTAAAATTAAACTAAAACAAATATAAAAAGGAATGCTAAGATGGTCGGTTCACTGTAGTTTCGGCGGCAGTATCCTAGGTAAGTCTGAAATAGTCACGTAAGACGGGAAAATAAGAAGTCCTCTCGGTCCATACTTAACAGGTAG
The DNA here is from genome assembly GCF_048544455.1 of Silene latifolia. NCBI lineage: Eukaryota > Viridiplantae > Streptophyta > Magnoliopsida > Caryophyllales > Caryophyllaceae > Silene > Silene latifolia. Next base: position 39,022,861 of record NC_133538.1, read on the forward strand.
CATCTTTTGATCTAGCTACGGGTCCCTAATATCACTAATGCTGACTCTCGTCCTGAAAAGTGATTTAAAAGTCTAAATTAACGTATCTCTGGATCATATTAATTTAGTCGTCTTAATTAAGCAAACTATTTCCCTCCCCTATCTTTCGATCTTATCAAGTCGGTCAATTCCTAAGCATTCAACTAGTCGCGTGCACTCTATTCGTCAAAAATAGCAATTCAATTAATTGAAACGAAGGTAATCTCACGTGAGCCGGTCAATTGACCAAGTAGGCCAGTCGATCGACCATGGCGCGATTTCAGGTCTACTAATTTTACGCCGCCTACACTACAATTCCCCTACATCTTAGCACATGGAGTTTAGCTACTCATGATATTGATAATAACAACAATAAACTTAACTAATAAAGCAATCGAATTCATACTTAAATTAATTAAATAAACAATTGACATGAAATGATAATTCGGCTTTGGGAAATCTAACCTAGCAATTCTAAACTACGGATGAAAGCAATAAAATTGAATAGTGGAACAGAAAATACCGTAAAGAGGAATTGCAGAGAAATGATCAAAACCGAATGCAAAAGGAAACTTATCGACGGAAAATTAAACTAAAGAACCCTAATTAATTTTGATAATAAAAGACTTTTTTCTATTCTGAAAACATCAGGTTACGTTATATAGGAATATAACGTAACACTTATTTCTAAAACCTAATTACAATGGGCTTTGGAATTCTCGAAATTTGCGTCAGATTCACGGTTCGGTCGATCAACCATACAGCTCAGTCGATCGACCAAAGCTCGTTGTACAGTAGCTTCTGATCTTCGTCTCTGGTCGATCGACCACTGTAGCTGGTAGTCGCTTCTAAACTCTTCATAAAGTTGTCTTTCAGGCCTCGAAATGTGCACCAAGTTCGTTTCTTGAGTAAATACTTCACGTCAAATAAAATGCAAGGTACTTAGGGACGGATTCGGCTAGATTTCTGCTGGATTCTTCACATTTCTGCAATATTACACAAAAACACAAAAGTAGACAGAAAGACGGAAATAGGGAAAATAGTAGCTTAAACTTCACAAATGAGCTCTGAAATGTGTGTAAAATAGGATGTAAAACAACATATTTAAGACACGCATCAGTGTGATACCATTTATTGCAGTGGGTACACCTCGGTGGTTCATATTCCTTATTTTCTGGTTGAGCATAACTGTCAGAACCTCGTCCTCCTCCGGTACGAGTGCTCATTGCGACTTCAACTGTTGGTTCTTCGCGGACAAGAGTCACAGCCTTGTGACGCTCCTCACCCAGGACCAGGCCATATACTCGATTGAGAGAAGTGAGATCGTCAACCATCAATAAATTGGAACGCAAATTATCATATAAAGCAGTGTTGAGTCCCATGATGAATTGGTGTACCTTCTCCTCCTCTTTTTCGTTGAGAAATTCAGCGGCAGCGCCAGTAGGTAGCTAATTCATCCCAAATTGATTTGAGATTGGTATAATAATCAACGACGGAACGGTTTCCTTGCCTGCACTCGATTAAATCACTCTTGAGTTGGTGCACACGAGTTGCGTTACCTGCAGCATACCGAGAATACCGATCCTTGAGTTCCTTCCAGATTTCGTGTACAGTGCCAGAAAAAGCAATACTCGGAAGCAATTTTTCGTCAATCACAGCACGCAACCAAGCCTTAATCATGGCGTTACACTAACGCCAAGCCACCACTTCATAATTATCTTCTTCCGATCCTTCAGGTTTCTTCACGGTTCCTTTAACAAGGCCTAACTTGTTCTTTGCGTCAATCCCATTCCTTACCGCGTCAGCCCATAGATTGTAATTGTCTCCATTGAAAGTCGTGTCAGTCAGTTTTAGACTCGGACTATCGGAAGGGTGTAAGTATAGGGGAGATGACAGAGGTATTGATTCGTGACCACCGCCGTTCCCTTTTTCAATCTTACCTTCTCCTCCAATTTTCGTCATTGATTAAAATAAAATATGTAAAAAAAATTGACGGATGCGAGGATCAAACCTGCTCTGATGATACCATGATAAACTGATAGCAATCAAGTATGGGAAAGATTGGCTTGAATAGCCGAATTAATTGATGAATAAAGAGACGTACAAGTAGGTCTGTAAATGAACCGACAAGTCCTCGGGATCGGCTCGGTCAAAGCTCGGCTCGATATCGGTCAAACTGAGCTCGAGCTCGGGCTCGAACTAAGCTGAGCCCAAACCGAGCCGAGCTCGAGCACACTAAGGCTCGGCTCGGGAGCTCGTTTGAGCTCGTTATTTTTAAAATTACTTAATATTTTTCAATTTATTTACTTAGATTGTAGCAATTTTAAAATAAATAAATTAAAATATTAGTTTATAAGATAAAATTACATAATAATTGTTATTATAATCTAACAAAAAGATAATATTCTCGTTTGAATTTGAATTTTTAAATCAAAAATTACGTTATAATTAAAATAATGCTCGAAAAAATGGTACGCAAACAAAGCTCGGGCTCGGGTTCGGGCTCGTAAAATATTATATGAGCCGATCTCGAGCCTTGATTTCAAGAGCTCGGGTTCGGGCTCGAACTCGATTTTTACAATATAAGCTCGAGCTCGGCTCGGCTCAGTTACACCCCTACGTACAAGGCTGGCTTAAATACAACAAGGCTATCACCTAAGTCAAAACTAAATCCTACCTACAAGGAAAATAAGATAAAAAAAGATACATTTCACAACAATAAGGTAACTAATATATCCTCCGAATATCCCGAGCATATCTGCCACATAACTCGTAATATACGGTGATATATTTCCATATATGTACAGGGACTTTTTTGGAGCATTATTACAAGACAGGACGAAAAGTGAGTTGCTTAGCGTAACTAATACAATACGGAGTCTAATTATAATTATTTATCACAAGTGGGATAAACAAGTGTGCCAAACTATGCTAATGAGTTAGTTATGATGTAGAAGTATATACTCTAAACAAGTCCAACTCCACTTATTTATGTAAACTTAAAACTACCTTAATTTACTCTTTTTTTTATTAGGTAATAAAACTAGATTGATCCTCTAAGATATGACCAATCTATCTCATCATTTCAAATGATACAGATAAGTTAAAGCCACCGGCTTTCAAACCACCTCAAAAGAGTTGGACATGAATGTCCAATAGAAGCCATAAAGACGGCAACTTTGTTGCCTTCACGAAAGCAATGTTTAATTATCGCTTCATCAAAGAATTGAAGATCTAATTTTACATCCTTGATAATACTAGAAATTTCCAAGAAATTTGCCAAATACTACGGATTGAGTTGATAACACATAAATTATCACCTTCTACAATTAACTTCGAGATTCTTAAGTATTTAACTGCTAAAATACCTTCTTTTAAAGCGAGAGTTTCAGCAACAAAAATACTATTAGATCCGCATTTTTTTGCTCCTAGCAAAACGACTTTACTATTATGATCTCTTATAGAATATCCTAAAGCAGCTTTATTACCATATATTTTTGATCCGTCAAAATTTAACTTTAGAAACCCATTTTTATGTTTCTCCCACCAAATATCTTCCTTACTAGTAGTATTTCTAACTGACACGTCTTTATCAGGATTGTTAAGATCCTTAATTTACTCTTTTGAATCACCCAATTTACCTTAATTATATTTACTAATAACACTTTCCATTGATTATTTGAAGGCTGGTTAACAAGTTAATTGTAAGGAGTAATAAGGAGCTCATCCTAACTTGAGCTGACAACTTTTTTTTTTTTTGGCAAGTTTACTTAAAATGTGCACACAGGGAATGTTACTATTGGATTAGATGTCAATTCAGATAAATATGGAGCTCATACTCTTTATCTTTTTTATTCTTTACCAGAATCAATGGTAAACAAATGATTGAGACGGGAGAGTAATAATAATATTAAATGGGAATGAAGAGGAGTTACATAATACATTATACATACATACCTTCAGGTTGAGGAATAAGTTGGGCGTAATTAGATCCAAATTTATTGATCAACAATATGAACATAAATATGAGAAGAAAGTGAGGTTGAAATGACACCGCCATTGTTGCTACTCTTGGATCGAGCTTCCTTTCATTTTGTTTCCATTTCACAGACAAATTTTAACGCGCTGGAGAGATAGATAAGTAGTTGTGATTTTGTGAAGCTGATGGGGGTGTTCATAAAATAAAGGACCAAGAGGAGCAACTCCTTTAAAATTTTTAAATGACGCAGGATTTGACTATATTATACTACCAAGTACTCACTTAAGTCTTCTTTTGAAGCAAAAGATTTTAGAGCATGTGCATTGGTTGGATTTTACCTCCCCAAATTTACTTTCTCTCTCTCTCTTTAATTGGGGTGTCTCATCAATGTGGAAGATTTCCCATCATTTGGGACTTTCCTACTTTGAGCGAACCTTTCCAAATTGAACAACAAATGAGACACAATCATGTGACAGGTGAAACATGTAAAATTAATAGAGGAAAATTTGTTGGGAACTCCATTGATGCAAGAGATAGTAATAAAAAGGAGATGGTAAATGAAAAAATTAGTGGAAAGTGAGGTGGACGAATGAGAAAAAGAGAGCGAAAATATGGGGAGGTCAATGGATGCATACGCTCTTAGAGCATCCGCAAAGGTGAGGCTCCCCATATTTTCTCTTTCTTTCTCTTATTTGTCCACCTCATTTTCCACTAACTTTTCCATTTACCCTCCTCATTTCATAACTATATTTATGCAATAATGGGGTTCCCCAATTAACACACAAACATTTGGGAACCTCCCCAAAAGTAACACAAATTGTCTTACTTTTTTTTTTGGGACCTCCCCTAAAAACAGTGGAGCCCCAAATAATGGGGAGGTTGGTGCAACAATGAGGATGCTCATTTGAGGAAAGAGAAGGCAAAAGGGGAGGCTATTTCTCTCCTTTGTGGATGCTCTTAGAGCCACATTAATGGTAAGCTACTAGTATCTTTGCCACATTCATTTTTTAAGCTTATGAACGTATTGATCGGGCCTTGGGATCAAAAAATTGGTTTACTATTTTTCCAAATACGGGAATAAAACACTATCCTATTCAAATTTCGGATCATGCCCCAATTGAGCAAGACTTAAATCTAACACGGAATGTTAGTAAAAAACCGTATAAGATTGATGCTTGGGTTTTTTCTCATGAGGAATGCCTTCAACTTATTAAGAACATGTGGGCCTTCCGTATCTCTGGTTTTCCGGCTTATCAAGTGACTAGAAAGCTGGCACGAGTAAGGCAACATGTTAAGAAATGGGCTTTGGATAAACGACATTCGTGGAAGCAACGATGGGATGATTTTGATGTTGAGTTGGAACGAGGCATGGAAATGGCAATTAGTGGGGGCAATGATGATTTCTACACAAAAATAAATGATGAAGTCCGGGATTTTTGGAAAGTAGCAGCTATCTTTTGGCGGCAGCGAGCGAAATTGAAATGGATGGTGGAAGGAGATACTTGTACTAAATACTTTTTTAACTGGGTAAAGGGTCGAGCGGGCAGGAGTTTTATTCTTGGGATAAAAGGTAATGATGGCACATGGAAATATGATATAGGGGAGGGTAGGAGGTATTTTCCAAAAGGCGTTTAAGGATTTATATAACCCGGTTACGAATTGGGGCGATGATGTGAGAGATAGGGCTATGGAAGATTTATTGCATGTTTATACGAAATGCATAACTAGTGATGATGCTGACTTTATGGATCGTCCTTTTACAGCAAAGGAGGTGAGGCGAGCGGTTTTCCAAATGGGCGTGCTCAAATCACCAGGGCCAGATGGTATTCCAGGCATTTTTTTTTTATCAAAAATGCTGGTTTATCGTGAAGAAGCATGTTACAAAAGCTATTCTTTCAATGCTGAATTCGGGGGTAGTTCTTAAGGAGTTGAATCGTACTTTTATCACGTTGGTTCCGAAGGGTGATAACCCGGAAGGGGTTGGTGACTACCGGCCTGTTAGCTTGTGTAATGTGATTATGCGTATTGTTACTAAGTGTATCATGAATCGGTTGGCGAAAGTTATGAGGTATCTTGTGGGGGATTTCCAAAATGCTTTCATTCCTGGGAGGCAAATCTCGGATAATATTCTTCTGGCCAATGAGGCAATACATTGCATTAATTCACACAAGAAAGGCAGTATAGGTAGGTTGCCTTAAAAGCGGATATGAGTAAGGCTTATGATCGTGTGCGATGCGACTTCTTGAGGGCCGTATTATCAAAGGTTGGTATTATCAAAGGTGGGTTTCCCCGATAAACTAGTGACACTCATTATGAATTGTGTCACCACAGTGTCGTATCAGATTCTTTTCAATGGGGCACCTCTCGACTTGTTTCTGCTAAAATGTGGACTTCGACAGGGGGATCCTCGCTTTTCATATTTGTTTGTGCTATGTATGGAGGTGCTCTCTTGTAATGTGCTTCAGTCATAGGCCTATGGTAGGTTAAAGGGTATTAGTCCGGGCGGTGGAATAACGCCCTTGACGCACCTTTTCTTTGCGGATGATGCGGTTTTCTTTCTTCAAGATAAAGGAGACTCGCCAAAGGAGCTGAGAGAAATACTTGACAAATACTGTTGCGCCTCAGACCAAGTTCTCAATGAAGGTAAATCGGGAATCTTGTTCGGTCCGAATACGACACTGGGCAAGGTCTAAAACCCACTTCTTACCCGGCTAAGGTAAGTAGAAGATGTTACCACCTCGGTTTCCCGAGGCGGTAAATCGGAGATACAATCAAGAAACATTTATTATAAATAACAAGTTTAGTGATTACAAACCATGAATGAATAAATAAAATAATTCAACTCGTGACTACTATCTATGTTATCTATCAACTATCCAAGTACTCGACTCCAAGTCCAAAGCGCGACCCAAATCCCGTTCACGTCAACAAGCAAAACCTGTACTTAACCTGCTCCCTATATGATCGAAAATATCATATGGATCGACACAGGTCACCCCGGATATAGGTGACAATTACACAGACACAACAAACGTGAGTTTCAATAAATAAAGTGTGACACGACTCGAGTGTGTGAATATGCAACATGACTATGATATGAATCACATGGTATCAAACAACCACCACCACGGTACCAGGACACGCCCAGACATACCGACAACCACAATGGTACCGGGACACGCCCAGACATACCAACAACCACAAATAGGTACCGGGATACGCCCAGACATACCAACAACCACAAATAGGTACCGGGATACGCCTAGACGTATCGGGTCTGAAAGCCAACCGGATCTCCTGCCAGACGTCGTGTCTCAACCACACGAGTCCCTCCGTAACTCAAGCAATTTATATGCACATCTCTCTTGGAGTGGGAAGCTGTAATACCTCGTAGTTTCTAAGGCGATCACTCGACCGAGTAGATCAAGTGGACCGAGTATAACCTATATTAGACTTAGTGGAGTAGTGATAATGCCCGTCTGTAGAAGGGTCATCTTAAAACTGTTATTACTTGAGATCTAGATATGATATTGATGTTATTCCAATTGGAGGTGATAGCTTGTTCTCTTACGATTCCAACGGTAGGTCACATGCCCAAAATGACCAAGAAACGAGTAAGATATGACTGTTTTACGAAAACTGGTCTTTGCTGAGAACTGCGTCGTACTCGACCGAGTGAGGTTCACTCGACCGAGTGAGTGACACTCGACCGAGTGGACTCGCCACTCAATCGAGTGATGCTGTTCAGAACACGGGATTAAACCCTTTCTTTCCTAACTCTAAAATCATTTCTATCTTTTTGCTTATCTGTCCAAACTCTCTCCCTTCTCTCTAAAACCCTCACAAACACCATATTAGGGGATTCAAGCTTGGATTAGAGGATTGCTCACCTTATCCTTCATCCTTTCATCTTGTAAGTTGAGATCTACCCCTCTTTCTAGTCTTATGAACCCTAATTTTTGGGGGTTTTTAATTGGGTTGATTAATTAGTAATTATTGTTAATATATGGGTAATTAGTGGGTAATAATAAGGGGTTTTGTGTTGTATTATAGTATAGGGTGATTTATGATAGTCAATATGTTATTCATGTAGGATGAGACAGTTTTATGAGATAGATACTTGGTGATTTCGACTAGCTTATGGATTATGCTAAGAGGTAGGTTAATCCTACTCGGTTTCAATATTGTGGTTGTTACATGTTTTGTGGTTAATGTTGTTAGTAATCTCATATAATTAGAGTAATTAAATTATAATATGTTCAGTCACTAATCATGTCATAAAGAGGATAAGCATGATGGTTATTATGTATCACAATGTAATGATGGTTAAGACGATGTGATGAGTCGGTATTTGGCATATAAAGTGTCGTCTTGCATTTGTTATAATTATCTTGTGTATTGGAGGTTTGTGACGATATGGTGGATTACTTGTTGTTATGGAGACGTAAGGCGGTTGGGAGACCGTCTTACGCTTAAGTCGCCTCTTGGAGCTTCCCACTCCAAGAGAAATGTGCACATTAATGGCTTGAGTTATGGAGGGACTCGTGTGGTTGAGACACGATGTCTGGCAGGGGATCCGGTTGGCTTCCGGACCCGGTACGTCTGGGCGTGTCCCGGTACCTGTTTGTGGTTGTTGGTATGTCTGGGCGTGTCCCAGTACCAGTGTGGCTGTCAGTATGTCTGAGCGTGTCCCGATACCATGGTGGTTGTGGGTACGTCTGGGCGTATCCCGATACCAGTGTGGTGGTTGTTTGATAGCGTCTCATTCATATCATAGTCATGTTGCATATTCACACACTCGTGTCGTGTCACACTTTATATTTATTGAAGCTGACGTGTTGTGTGTTTGTGTAATTGTCACCTCTCTCTTTTGGGGTGGCATGTATCGATCCATATGATATCCTTTGGTTATATGGGGAGCAGGTTAAGTACATGTTGTTTGGATAGTACGCAGAAGACGGGACAAGCTTGATGAGTCACGAGACGAGTGTAGTTAGTTAGATGAGTATAGTAGCCATGAGTTGTATTTATTCATTAGTTAATGGTTTGTAATTGATAAGGCTAAAGTCGTATCACCTTACCAAAATAAATCTATCTTAGTACTAACAAAATAGCTAGCGGTAAGACAAGTATCGAATCCACAGGGAGGCGGTAATATTCAGTTTGCTAATGTTTAAAGTGTCTTTAAGATAACAATTTATGGGGGTTTTGTTTGGTTGTTTTCTATCAACTAATAGCAAGTAAATTAAAAGATGATTAACAATAATATTAAAGAGTCTAGGATTCCGGTTCACTTGGTCAATTATATGGGGTTTAACTTAATAAATTGTTAGGTCAATCAAACTATCTAAGGTCACAAGATTGATTAATTCTATTATGCCCTTTAGATTAAGTCTAACATGCAATCATTATAATTAAACACAATCTATCTGATTATCGCAGCCTATATTAATTCTAACCCTTTCGGTGAAAGCATTAATTCGCTACACTAATTATAGACTCAGGCCTTAAATCATATAACTAGAATAAGAACAATAATCAAACGATAGTTTTAGCGATATTACTAACAATCAATTAATAATCCCCCTTTCTAATCAACCTAGATCCCCTTCATCCTAAATGAATAAATTAGCTACTCATAGTGAATTGAACAACAACAATAAAGGTGGATAACAACATAATTGAAGACATGAAATAACAATCACGAATTAAAAGCATAAAACTTGAATAATAAATTAATGATGAATGATTAATACTTTAGTAATTATTGAGGAAAGATTAAAGAACATAGTATGAATGCTAAAGTATTTTCCAGCCGTCCAAAGTAAATAAAAGCGTAAAAACATAAACCCTACGAGTTTAGAATATATATTACAAACAAGACGTGTTTTAGGAAAATACGAAAATAAGATCATCACAAAGGTTCCTCGATCGAGCCTCAACATACTCGATCGAGCCCTTCTTCACTCGATCGAGGAATCAAGTCCAGCAGCTTGATTTCATCTTAACTTCTCTTTTCGTCTTCAAGTCTCCTCGTTTCTCGTGCCATGCCTCGTGTATTCCACTATGCCATAACCGCAATGCTCATCTTAACTTGATTCACCTCGTAATGCGTCATTTCTGCATTAAAACATAAAGAAGCAGCAGTATCGACATTTCACAAATAAAGGCATATAAATGATATAATAGGCACGGAAATGGTATATAAAACAACATGAAAGGAGTTATAAAAATGTATATAAAAGTGATACATCAGTAATCACTAAACTTGTCATTTATAATAAGTGTTTCTTTATTGTATCTCCGATTCACCGCCTCGAGAAACCGAGAAGGTAACATATCCCAATTACCTTGGCCGGGTAAGAAGGGGGTGTTACAGAAGCTCAAAGAGGCGACTTAAGCGTAAGACGGTCTCCCAACCGTCTTACGTCACCTCAACAACCAAGTAACACCACCAAACAATCACAACCATCATATTCTCCAATATACATGACAAATACAATAATGCAAGATACCACACACAATATGCCAATTACCGACTCATCAAGTCATCTTAACCAATATCATGTTATAATGCAATCCAACCAACATACTTATCTCCTTAATGATACTATTAACCACTAAACATGTTATAATGCAATTACTCTAATTATGTGACACTAATTACAACATTAACCACAACATATGCAATGACCACATTATTGAAACTGAGTAGGATTAACCTACCATTTAGCATTCTTCATAAGAAATCCTAAACCACCAAGCATCTATATCATAAAACCGTCTCATCCTACATAATTCCATAACAACTATCACAAAATATCCTACAACAACTAATACTACTAATTAACCCTTCATTATTACCCATTAATTATTCCTAATACTAATTAAAACACTAATTAACATTACCCATGAAAATCCTAAACCACCAAGCATCTATATCATAAAACCGTCTCATCCTACATAATTCCATAACAACTATCACAAAACATCCTACAACAACTAATACTACTAATTAACCCTTCATTATTACCCATTAATTATTCCTAATACTAATTAAAACACTAATTAACATTACCCATGAAAATCCCCCAAATTTTAGGGTTTGGATCAACATAAAAGAAAGGGAAAAGATGAGTATCAACTTATTAGTGGAAGGGAAAGAGAAGGAATCAAGCTTGGTGAATAATCCATGCAAATCTAGGCTTGCTCTTCTAGTTAGTGTTCATGGGAAATTTCTAGAGAGTTGTGGGTGTTTGAGGGAGTTTGAGGATAAGGTAAGAGTGAAAAGTGGGGAGAAAATCTGAAAAGAAAGGCTTAAAGAGATAAGGCTTACACGCGTTTCTAGCGATAGCGACATGGCACTCAATCGAGTGCTCGGTTCACTCGGTCGAGTGAGGCTCACCACTCGGTCGAGTGAACCATCCACTCGGTCGAGTGACACACAATCAAGAGCTCTGGATTGCTGTCCAGAGGGCACTCGGTCGAGTGAAGTGATACTTGGTCGAGTAATAGTGGCACTCGGTCGAGTGCCACCTCCACTTGGTCGAGTGCCACCTTTACTTGGTCGAGTGCCGCTGCACTTGGTCTAGTGCCAACTGCACTTGGTCTAGTGCACGGTCATACTTTGCTTCCGAGTACACGTGAGTCCCCTCACGTGTCCCGAGGTCCTTTCTGGGTCCCAAAATATACGGGTATAACAATCTTCCCCCCTTAAAATGAACTTCGTCCTCGAAGTTTGCCCCACTCTCTCCTTTCCTTAAGTCTCATCACTGATTCTCCTGCACTCTCTTGCATCTCACATGTCTATCAACCGTATACGCTCTTTCTAATTATCACTCTCATCCCAAGTTCTTTGTTCAACTCTCATTACTACCTTACATTCCGTACTTTCTCTTTCCTTAGTTTCCGAATTGTTACATTCACTCCCCCTAAAAGAGAACTTTGTCCCGAAGTTCAGTTATCAAACCTCACATTGTGCTCTCACACGATCATTACTAAATTCCATAAATGCTTATGTTCCAGGTTCGACACTCTCTCTTACCTATTGCAATTCCATTATCAAATCTCATATCGTCTTATGCCATTGTCATAATCCCACTCTAGAAGCCTCCCAAACGTTTAAGCGCAAGGTCTAACCCACGGTTCGAAACTATAATCCCATAAATAACTCCCATTTTATGTTGGCTATATGTATACGTATCTATCGCGGGTATAACTTGATTATTATTACGTATCTATATCACATCAAATCTCATACATTAACATGTATGCACATCAATCACGAATATGCGGACTCCATTCAACAATTAAACAATGTCAAAAATTACTCGTAATGTGACTCAACCATGAACAATAGTTCCATTTCCGCACACCATGCCACGCATGTACCGCATTAAATCCACCACATGATCACACATGTGTTTCCATATCCGTTCCCATCCATCATCAATACTTCCGCTCATATGGAAGGCCATATTACACAATCATACAAATAATCACTATGCAACACATAATTTGCATATTTCCTCTTATTTTACACAACCAAGTAAAATCACGTGGATTAACATACATCAAACAAGATTATCACATCAGTTTTGGTCATCAATCCATTCATGTGGAATTAACAATTTCCACTTGCTTGCAAAATGCCACACCATATAATCAAACGTAAACAATTCACAAATATCATCCATGTAAGGTCAACATGCTCATCCAAACACAAGTCAACTAATATAAACCACGAATAAGGGTACATGCTCAATATTTGGTCAAAACATCAACAAAACAAGGGTCAAAACAGTCCACTCGGTCGAGTGTAGAAGGCCACTTGGTGCACTCGGTCGAGTGTCACCTGGGGCATAATGTTTTCATTCTCAACTCGATTCTAAACTTTCCTATTTCATTACACAAATGTTAATAAACTCCGATGGTGACTAATACGCCGTCAAACAACCAAATTAGAATAACTCACGGCCTTATGGCCATTATTAAAATTCAACTAAAACAAAACATGATACAACATAACATTTAAAATCCGTTTCACAAGCATTGCATCCTTTTATACCCGGTGACGGTATCACCATACCGTCACCAACAACCACAATAGTCACATCGGTAGCCACACACTGATACTATCTCATCGACACGGCCCTAACCACTCATTACTCTCAAGGAATAATAACAATATCATCACTCAAATGGACACTACCACAAGATCACGATGTATACTATCGACGCTTTTCCTGACGTTTGGGAGGCAAGTTTACAAACAATATCTATACTACCACTTATAGGATCAACTCTCACATAACCATTTTCACATTTATACACACCTACTCCAATTAAACGGTTACACTCTATAACACGACTGATCAACTACCTCGACAATATGATTGAACCCTCAAGCATTACATGCCACACCCCTACTCTCATGACCGCGAAAACCAAACTTGATAATACTAAATCTATCATCATTTATCTAAATAAGTTTCCAAGTCATGCTCAATAATAATATCCTTTAACATGCAACTCAAAACTCGTTCACTATCCATAACTTCAAACACTTAACGAATATCCAATCTAGATTATACTTCACTCACTATCCACAAATTGCCTCATATAATCATCTTTCTCAACTCAAAACACCTTACGTAAGCTAAAGTCACTTTCTGATACTCCTAATTTTCACGGTAAATTATACACAAAGTCACCAATATCACCGCTTAACATTAAAGATTCCTTCCTCAATAGTCAATAACCATGCTACATCCTCATATCTCTAAATTTTCATACTCTATGTTGCCAACACATACTCTTACATCACTCATTTTCATTCACAATTCCCTTACTCACAATACCCACATTACCACTTTATCGAATCCAATTTAATCACTAAAAACCATTTCCGCAATTTAGACCAATAACATCCTTATTCATCAAACAACCCTCTGTCTGTCACAAAATCATACACCCTATCCACTTACACGGCTCAAATCCACTTCAAATGAAAAAACTCACCTCAATCCCAATAAAACACATATTTCACATTCATAACTCTCAGAATGCAACACCACTCATCACACATTATTAGAACTTGTCCAATTACCCTAACAAGCTTGTTGACTCACTCTCGTTTCACATCTTTTCAATCACAACCACGGGTGCCTACACATTTTTACTCATCAAAACTATACAAGCCACAAGGTAAATTAAGCAAAATAGCACATTATTAACAAGGATCATAACACCACAAAACAAGGAAACCATACTTTAAGTACTAAATTTAAAAGTTAATCATGTACACCACAGTGCAAATTTGAAGGTAAGATTTTCAATTTAAAATAATACATGACATTATTAACAAACATTGCAACACTACGAAACAAGGAAACTACGTTTCAAATACAAAATTTAAAACTTAATCTTATACACCATGGTATAAAAAAAATGTTGGGCTTAAGGTAAGATTCTCGATTTAGGGCAATACATATAGCACTAGCAAAAAAATCAAAGTCTTATTGCGCAATTAAACCAACGAAACTTTAAAACACAAATTTTAAAATTTTAAGGCCATGCCTAACATCTTCAAACAACATGTGAATCTTTATACATAACAGATAAAGAATGAAGTATGAAAATCAAATTATTCGGTATAAATAACCAGCATGTCAAAACTTAGGGCGATTTCTAAAGAAAAACTTCTATATTAATGCAACACAATGCAACATCAACAAGAACGAAGTACCAAGTAACAATTAGATCATGCTTTGAGTGCAAAATAAAATAAAATAAAATCATTCGTATCTATATACTAGGAGAATTCAAAATTTTGGCAACATGTAAGATGAAATTTTGATTCAAGATGATACATGTCATTACTAGCTAAGTTTTAAACGCGAAAATAAATCAAAACTCAAATACGAATGTCAAAGCTTCGAAAAAATTCAAAGAAAAAGTTTCAAGGCAAAATCTCAATGTACCACAAGACTTAGCAATAACAACCAAAACTTAGTCTTTGTCAACAACTAACCATGCAACATACACAAAATCAAATCATTGATTCAAAAACACACATTTTCGAGTTCATAAAAAAAATTGGGCAAAATTCAACATAAAGATTTTATATTTGACATCATAAATGATATAAAAAGGTGATTAATGTCATGAATTAAACAAAACATAGAATTAATTGACAAACTTTAAAAGGTAATAGCGTGAATTTAAACGAAACCAAATTGGAATAAATTAAGACCACTCACATTGTTTAATTAATACTCCCTCCTATTCTTTAACGTCTTCCACATTTCCTAAAATGACAAATTCACTAAGATTTTCCACTTTCATCATTATTAGTCCATAATTTGTGGTTCTTAGGACTTGTGACCCTACATTTCCTCTCTTACTTTCTATTTCCTCCATTTTCCACCACAAATTTCATTCCCCTTAAAAACTACCCAAAAAGCAATGTGGAATATCATAGTGAATGGGAGGGAGTAAGAATTAAGAGGATAAAATGGAGTAGAAAGCTTAAGTCCAAGCAATACACATCAACAATGAAGTTTTGGAAAGATTCTAAAGTTATTTTGTTACTAGAAATGATGAAGATATGCAAGAAATAAGGTAACAATACAAATCTTGCGAATTTCACAACCCAGAAAATGGCACTCGGTCGAGTGCTGAGTCCACTCGGTCGAGTGATAGTCCACTCGGTCGAATGACTCACTTGCAGAAATTTCAAGTTTTTGGAAATTGGTCTGATCCACTCGGTCGAGTGGTAGGGCTCACTCGGTCAAGTGACTACTACTCGGTTGAGTACTAGCTCTAACTCGGCTGGGTGCTTCTCTATGGTTTGCAATTTTCGACTAAGGAATACTTTTTTTATACTAGCAACTATTTTACTAACAACCATTACTAATCACACTCTAACTATAGCATTAATGAAATTCAAACATATATATGGTATTGAAATGCTAAAGGACGGGGCTAAGACTCCTCACACACTAACATGTAACAAGCTTTCCCAAAACATGTCATACGTATCATTACTTTCATCCAACTCTTACATGTTATCTCATACCATATGAACAATTATATCATGCAAGAATCCTATGAACTATGCAAATTATGGCTTCAAAACTCATCATATTCAAACACGCAACACTCATACAAATAAATGCATTTCATATGAAAAAATTCTCTTCTCATATCACATATACCCTATTTAAGAAGACATTTCCATTTCATCCTTTCAACTATCATGTGTTATCATTCACCACACAACCACTATATCATGCAAGATGCTCAACAAAACTATACACAAGTATATTGACATGGCTGTCGCAACCCTATCAAAAATAAACCAACCGGCTCTAACTAATATAGCAGAGGTAAGTCGGGTATCGTACTCCACAGGGAGGCTATTGTATCTACTTGTCACTTAGTCCGGCACGGTCACAAAATGGGGAGGGGGGGGGGGTGTTTGAATTGTTTTACTAAACTAACGAAATGAAATTAAAAGCAATAAAAGAGAGACAATAATTAAAATAGAAAGGATTGAAATAAGATGTGATGAAAAAGAGAGAAGGATTCTAGGATGTCGGTTCACCATGATATCACACAATTCTGCTAAAGGTAAGATCAGTCGGTCTAATGTGAGAAGGGTAAAGGAAAGGTCCTTCCGGTCCGCTATCCGCCCTAAAATACTACTAACTTAGCTTCCGCCCTCATTAGAGTAGTCTATTGTTCATAACAGGTCTATTCATTCCAATCTTCCGATCTAGGTCTGAATTTAACCAGTTTAATTAATTTAGAAGCGTGCACTCAACTAAATAATTACAGTTATATTGCTATGAAACAATTCTCACAAAAGGACCTCCTAATCTAGTTATAACATCATTGCTTTACTATCATGACTCATGTAATCCTGGCAACAAGGGATTTAGCTACGCATGGCGATAATAAAACTAACAAAGATTAATAAAGCAATAGAAAACATTATAAAGAGATGATTAAGAAGAAATAACATAAACCAATAACAATACTAATTAAAACAGCAATTAAAGACAAGGATTAAAGTGTGCAAAGGAGAATTAAATTGAATAGGAAAGAGTAAGAGAGATTACAAAAGTAGAGATCCGGAAATATAGAACAAAGTAACGTCGAACAAGATTAATGCTACAAACTGAATGATTAAGAGTAATAGATGATTAAAAGATAACCTAAACCTAATGACGTATTTCCTTTATATAGGAAAGATATTTATTAAACACGCAACTTAATAAAATAAATAAGTTCACGCGATAAAATTTCGCGTTCAGATAGAAAAGTGGTTGATCGAGCAACTTGATTCTTCTCGACCGAACACTTCCTCAATAAAACCTCTCGATCGACTACAAAGACGACTCGATCGAGGACCTCTATTATGCCACCTCTCGATCGAGCTTAGCAGGGTCTCGATCGAACACTGTTTACCATCCATAAGCTCTCGATCAAGCATATCAGCCAACCAAAAGTACTCGATCGAATGGATTACCACTGAAATAGGCCAAGGGACGTGTAATTTATCTTCCAAGGCGACTTCACGCATCTCGAGATAGTGATATCTCCGCTCCAATTCTTCCATCTCCTAAATGCATGCTAACGGGACAGTAAAAGGCTAAATTCCGCTACTTTCGGGTCCATTATTACAATCAAAGCCAAATGAACCAAAGTAGACTATTCGGGGCATTTCGTAATATAAAACTTATGAGAATCGCATAGAAATACGTGCATGAAAGGCTTAAAAAGACTATATAAAATGCATGTATCAAATCTCCCCAATCCAAACCTTTGCTTGTCCCCAAGCAAACTATATGCAAAACTAATGGAACGGAATAGAAAACTCAGAGCTAGCTACAAGTTGTCCACTTAAACCGGTTTAATGCAAATAAACTGACACTTATAGCAAAACATGTCAATTGCAAACGAATTATAAGATGTTTATAGTAAAGCTGAACTATCGACCTTGCTAGACCTTTGATAATGGACTTTCACGGGTCACTCCTCTCTCATGAAGCAAAAGGTAAGCATATGAATGTAAGAGAGAAAGAAATATAGCCGTTCACCTAAACTACGACCGACATAAACATGCATGCAATATAGTATGATAGACAATTCTAGCTGACGTGCGCATACATTCTAACCAAACAAGGTCTCGTCACAGCCGAGGGCTTACAAAAGATATGGAATAGTGAGGTAATGGGTAAGAAAAGGTAGAACTTTTTGGAAATTTGAGGGTAATAGCCAAGCTAGCTACCTAAACAAAACCAAATGGAACTCATCCGCTTCTAATCCATCAATATTAAGCACAATGCCCTCAATTCGGCATACAAACTCACTAAATCATTATAAACAACTCCTCATAAGATAAAATGATAACATAGGAGCAAAAACCGTTAACAATCAAATTCAATTTTTTTTTTTCTTTTCTCTTTCACGGTTTTTCTGATTTTCTTTTTTTTTTCTTTTTCGAAATCTTTTTTCACCATTTCACCTCTTTCTCCATATATTACCAACTCCAAATCATCAATACAACCCAAAATTGGCTCAATAAACATTATACCGCAAAAATAATCTAAACTAGCTTGACAAGGCAGGTCATGTTTGGATGTAGTTAAGGGTCAAAAGGCAAATTTGGCTAAATGTGTTGTTTAATGGGTAGAAATGGAAGAAAGGGGAAAATAAGCACCTCCCTGCATGTGACACCAACCACTAACCCGAATGTATGTAAGCAAAAAGTAATTGAATCTCATATATGTGCAAATTAATGATATATGCTATGCAAGGAGTAACTACTCACAATCCTACATGAATTGGTCATGAATGACACCAGTTTTAAGTCTCTAAAACTTAGAAAATATGAGTAGGTTGCCAAAATTTCAGGTCAAGTCTATTCGTTCAGCTAAATTTAACATTAACTCGTAGATTATGCAAATGACAATGCTAAAAAGTAATCATTTATGCAAGGCTTAAGCAAAAAGACCAAAAGTAGTACAATTTCATCATTGAAATCTAGAGGTGAGCAAGTTTAGGTCCGGACAGGAAAAATGGACCGGACCGGACCATTTGGTCTGGACAAAACCCGGACCGAATTTTTTAGGTCCGGTCCTCGGTCATCATTTTCTGAGTTTTCGGTCTTCGGTCCGGTCCGGACCAAACCCGGATATTTTAGGTCCGGACCAAATGGACCGAATTTTATGTTTCTAAAGACTATCATTAGAATATTATAAACTAAGTTACCATTTTATCTTCACAAGACATTATAAATTAATATTGAGTATTTTTTTCTCAAAAACAATCGTCTAATTATTCATCGACATTTAATTTAGTGAAACTTAAATTGTAATTATCATACACGAAATAGTGAAAGAATTAGTTCTACGTCCATTTCGGTCTAAGACCGGACCGAATCGAGTATTTCGGATTTGGTCTTCGGTCCACTAAAATTTTTTTTTCGGTCTTCGGTCCGGTCCGGTCTGGTCTTGGACCGATGCTCAGCCGTATTGAAATCTAGCGTTCTGACTCAACCTATATGCCAAATAAACGTGAATATTTTTGAATTTTTTGAATGTTTTAAATTTTTTGATTTTTTAATTTTTTTAAAAATAAAAAATAATGCAAACAGAAATGCAAAAACAAATGCAAATGCAGACTCAAAGGATGCATTACCCTCCCCAAACCAAAACGGACAATGCCCTCATTGTCCTCCAGCATATACCAGCAGAATAATAGGGGAAAGGGAAAATATAAACTCAAAATGCTAAATAAATGAAATAAACTAAAGGAGATGAAAAAGAAATAAAAGTAAGAAATACTTACAGAATGAACTTCCCCAAACCAGTCAGCAAACTGGGGTAGTGAGTAGCCAACACACTACTCGTCAACCACCTCGTAGGTGGGGTCCTCCTCCTCCTCTCCTCTCCTCCTCTAACGACCTCTCGCGTCTAACTCATCTCGGAGCCTCTCCTCTCTCTGTCGAGTCCTCCTCGCTCTCAGGCTGTGGGTACCCCTCCATCGGGTACCGGTAAAAGGAATGGTGTGGCCAGCCAGCTGGAACAGGGCGACCCCGCATCATGTGGTACTCGTAAAGAGGGAATAAGGCAAGAGCCTGGTCCTGCTCCATACGAGCCACTCTCCTGCACATATCCAACAACAAACCATCACGACGCCCTTGGTCTATGACCTTGGGTGCCTCAAAAGTAGGAGGTGCAAAAAAATTAGCCGGTAAAGCCGGCTGAGAGACAGAGGGTGTAGGTGTAGACGTGGGAGTGGGCGTGGGCGCGGACGCGGTGTGTGCTCAGCCTGTGTAGTTGTAGACCCCTCTCCGACTTCCCTAACAGCAGGGGAAGTCCTCTTCCGTTTCCTAGAATTGGTAGGGATGAAGTCAAGGAGGTAAGAAGGTGGAGGTGGTAGAAGTCTACCCATCACAGTAATCAAAGGTGAAAGACGGAGTAGAGAGGGTGAAGGTAAAGTCACGGACGGGGAAGTGCCTATCTTCCACGTTCGATGGTCAGCTGTCAACCAGTGCATAGAAAACATGACTGAAATGTTGATGGCATTATCCTTATCTAAATAAAGCAGACCACGGATAAAGTCGGGGAAAAGGCCGCAATCAATGCGAGTCACCAACCCACCACAAGCTATCATGCCCGAAACTTTGGACCCGACAGTGTTAAAATGTTGAGCTGACAAGTAGGCAATGTTAAAAACAAAAGGGGCACCGCTATTAATGTTCAGATACTCGGCTAAAATAGACAGCTCAACATTATTAACATTGTTAGGCTCATGACGACCAAAAACGGTCTCTCCTAGCAAACAGAGAAAGTAACGGGTTGGGGGTAAGTGGACGTGAGCACCACATCGCTGACCGAAGGGAGTGTGTGCAAGTGTAGGCCAAATTTGAGCCACGAGCTTCATAGGAGGCTCGAGAAAACCGTCACTAACTAAACCCAACCCGTCCCCAAACTCAGCTAAAGTCCAAGTAAAGTTGGTGTTGAACAGACGAAAAGTGATGCACTTGCTCCCATGGTCAGTAGCATAGGCCGCAGGGTGAAAGGCAAAAGAGCTGAAAAATTCTAAGGTTAGTTGTCGATAGGTAAGCTCTTTCAAGGTGGCCAATCCCGACATTCCCATCCCGTTGAGCAGCTCAACAACGGGCTCAAAAATTCCTAATTTTTCTAAGGAAAGTCGAAACAGGAAACGGGTCGATGTCATGTCACATTCCATCAAATGTAAAAAGCGAATGCGATGGGACGGGGATATAAATGTACCTGTGAAAACTCAGGAAGAGCTTCTGTGGAAGTGTCAGCAGCGTGCCTGGCAGCGACACGTAAAGCAGCAGCACGAAAACCCGTGCTCATCCCCGAACGTGAACCGGAAGCAGCTGCGGCAGTAACAACAGCAGTGGCAAAAGCAGCAGCAGACACGACAACAGCGGGTACAAGGGCATAGGTCGTGACTGGTGTCGACACAGCAGGGGTCGACACCGTAGGAGAAACAGTAACGGCCGCAGTAGAAATAGAAGCAGCAGCGGTGACAGTGACAGTGGCGGCTGCAAGGGCCACTGTCTGCGAAGTAGACGGAGTGGTGTTGGAAACGGGTTTCTCGGGTCCGGTTTCTTTAGCACTATCCATATTGAATGAATAACCAACAATAATAAGCAATTAAAACCGAAGAAAATCTCAAAAATCGAATTAATCCAATTTTGTCGAAACCCTAGTTCTTCAAATCCCCAAATTAGTCAAAAATTTGGTATGCAATTGAGGGGGAATTGGCTTTATTGGCACGAAATAAGTATTTGGGCAATTAACTTGGTAAATTTAGGGAAGAAAAAGGAGATTCGAGGTTGAGAATTTAGGGTTTATCGGGGACATACTTGGTATATGGGCAGAAACTGCTCGATCGAGTGGTTTTCAACTACTCGATCGAGAGCTCTATTCCTCATTTTGCTCGATCGAGTGTTTGTGACGTACTCGATCGAGAAATTTTCTTCTCACTTGAGACTTTAATCGAAAGAGGTCTTGTAGTTATTCGATCGAAAACCTTTCCTCTTCAATACTGCACGATCGAGTACTGGACCACTCGATCGAGAACCCCTAAAATGAGCCATTTCGATCGAAAACTTTAAACTACGCGATCGAGGCCTTTTTCATAGACAATTGCTCGATCGAGCACAAAAAGTGTTCGATCGAGGGCTTCCTCCTGGCACGCTTCCCAATGATCATCATCTTCCCAAAACCTGCATAAAACGCAATAATACTTCCCACAAAAATACCAAAATAACAGTACGCTGTCTATATTCTATCTTAAGCTAACTAAAACTAGCTCAGATATTACTATTGTCTAAACGCAATAAAGAAGTCTAACAAATCCAAAATCCAAATTATTTTTACAAGCCGAATAGCACTACGACTCATCTTCCAAAACACATGAACAGCCCGAAAGAGGGCTTCTGACCGGAGGAGGTCCCTTCAGCATCGCAGACCGTCCCATTAGGCCTCCATGTACTTGAATTGATCAAAGGAGAGTAGCTCACATCTACATATGCCTATACTCTCTGCTTTACTTTATCAGGTCTGTCCTTATCTTCTTCTTCCGCGCCTTTTAACACAATCTGTAGCAACGAGCTCAAATTCCAATGTACTCTTATCACCGGGATCTCCAATGTCCAATCCGCCAAGACCTGTAACAACAAAAATGACAGGATGGTCCTCTATATTGTTCCCAATATGGGCGGAGGTGTTAACATAGCAGCACATGTTTCAACATTAGCAGTTGGAGATTCCGTATCAGGGTCTTTGGAGGGAATAGTATTGCAGGGCTTGACTTGCATAGAGGCCCTACGAACACTAGACTGGTAAAAGGTCAGTTCCTCATCACCTACCTGAAAAGTCAAAGTCTACTCCCCGACATCTATTATTGCACGAGCGGTATATAGAAATGGCCGTCCTAAAATAATAGGAGTATATGAGTCTTCGGGGATATCTAAGACTACGAAGTCAACGGGAATAAAGAACTTCCCGATCTTGACAGGTATGTCCTCTAAGACACCTAAAGGTCGTGATACAGTACGATCGGCCATCTGTACTGTCATATTGGTACAATGAAATTTGGTTAAACCAAATCTCTTAGCAAGAGATAATGGTAAAACACTCACGCTAGCTCCCAAATCGCATAAAACATTATCAATTAAATGGGTCCCGATATGACATGGTATAAAAAAACTACCCGGGTTAGACAACTTAGGTGGGGGTCTTATTTTGAATAAGGGTTGTGCCCGCTTCAGTTAAAGCCACCATCTCATGGTCATTTATATGCCTCCTACGCGCTAAAATGTCTTTCATAAATTTCATATAGGAGGGTACCTGGGTTAGTAACTCAGCAAATGGTACAGTAACATGAAGACTTTTCAAAATTTCGGCAAACTTACCGAATTGTTGCTCAATCTTCTTGCTCTGCAATCTTCCTGGAAATGGGACCGTAATTGGAATAGCAAGGCCTTCATTTTTCTTCGACAATGAATTGTCACGTTCAGCATTAGAATCACTCGATCGAGCAACAGTACATCTCGATCGAGAACTTTTCTTAGCAATAGCACTTGATCGGGCATTTTGATCCACTATATCGAGATCTCTCTTTTCCTTAGTGCTCGATCGAGCTCTTTCATTCCCTCGATCGACCTCTTTTTCAGCATATGTACTCGATCGAACATCAACAACCCCTCGATCGAGTACTTCACGTGATACAGTAGCATTCTCGTCATAAGACGTCTTTTCTTGAGCAGTAGCTTTAATCCCCGAGTCAGAAAGTTCAGCATCTTCCCTTGGCATTTTGGGTCCTTCATAGGAAAGACCACTCCTTAAACTGGTCAGATTTACCGTCTCATGTGCTTTCTTGTCAGGTTGTGACGGTAAATGACCCGGTTGTCTTAAAACTTGATTGGTAGCTAGTTGAGCCATCTGGGATTCAAGTGACTTAATAGAAGCATCCTTTACTTGGTCACTTTTCTGCAATTGAATCGTCAGTGATTGCACCATTGACTTCAACTTGGCTATATCACTTATGCCACTAGAAGAGGCACCTTATTGCGGCGGTGGGAAAGAAGGAGGCTTCTGAAAGCCTTGTTGTTGAGTTTTATGAGGCGGTACATAAGCTTGTTGTTGCTGCGGTGGAGGTGTAGGATTCAAAAGATTCTGACTAGTCCACCTCAAATTGGGATGAACTCCGGCTTGGTTGTTATAATAGGAGCCTCCTTGCCTATATTGTTATAAGGCATAGACTTGTTCCTTCTCAGCTAAGCACTCCACTGCAGAATGACCATCAGTACCACCACATCTCTCACATGAGACGGCCTCTTGTTTACACAACTCTAAATCTGGCAATCAATAAGGAGCGTATCACAACGGTTAAATGCATTTAATAACGACACTTAGATTACCGTTTTCAAACTATTGGCGGAAAAGTAGACCACGTTAATAAGAATAACGGTTTCCGTCGAAAACGGTTCTTATTATAATGTGACAACGGTTGTTTAACAAACCGTTATCAAAAACATTTAACGCTTTCCAAAAGCTCGTTATAAAATCGCTCTTATCAACGCTTGTTAGACAACCGTTACCAGTTTAAGAAAACGGCATTTCGAAAACCGTTACTAAATTAGCACCAGCAACGGTTTGTGGTACCCGTTGTTATGTTATAGATACGGGTTTCTTGTAACTGTTATCAGAAATTTAATAAATATTCAGTTTGTCCAATAATATTCAATTTCACCAAAATAATTCTATAAATATGTCTTCATAATGTTTTAGGTCAAAATCTAAATTATCAAACATTTACTCTTTAATTTCTCTCTAAATTTCTCTCTAAAAAAATATGTCTGGTTTATCGGAGCTACAATCACGTCATCGTTACGCACAGCCTTTTACTTGCATTCTCCATAATCTCCCGATTCGTTATGATGGGAATGGAAAAGGGTTTAAACCCTAATTTTGGGTGGTTGACGCAAATGCTTCATGACTCCGGTTTCATTGCGGTTAAAAAAGTGTACCATGTGTCTATAAACAAGCAAGGTTTTGTAGGCTTTGCTTTTATCGAGTTTGATGAAGCCAACTGCCATGATAGTTTTCGCCAGGCAAGAACATTAGGGGCTAGATTTGCGGAGAAAGATGCGGGGAAAGAGGACTTTTATTCGGATGTTAAACAAAAGGGACCTTATCTATGGGTTGCGACCCTTGTTGATTATCGTCTGCTGAAACATTACAGGAGGCAGCACATTCCTGCAACCGTGCCTATGTCATGGGAGAAAGAGGCCATTCCACCAGCTGCGCTGCCCCGCTGATGATGAAGAGTCGATCTACGACTTGATCTATGCCGAAATTGGGCATGAAGACTATCCTAATTCTTCATCAGATTCTAATTAAGTCTTTAATTATTATCTGACATTATGAGTTATATTTTGATTATGGTGGTTATTTGAATAAAAGTTTAATTATTTATATTATTTGTTACTACGCTTTAATCAAGTCCTTACACTCAAATTAAATCCACCAAAAAAAATATTATAATGACTAACTTTCTACTTATAATAATAAAAAAGAATGGAAACGACATAATAAGATAATAAAAATTTGAACCGTTATGTCAATAATAAGAGAAAATGATAACGGTTCTTTGTTAAGCCGTTATCATATTCAACAACGGTTATTTTAAAGCCGTTGTCATATTACAACAATTAACAACGATGTTTCTTAAAACCGTTGTAAAAATAGATCCACTGTGAAAACTGAAAAGTTTGTTATTTTAGTTTACCAACTAGCGTATATATAGAGTATTTATTTTTTTTGGGTGTTATTTATAATGAAAAACTAATTAAAGAAGTCATCTTTGTCGTCGTCGCCGTCATTAATCTTTATAGCTTAAAAAAGGTAATCTCATTTTCATAGCTACTGGCTTATATATGGGTCGTACTTGGATGATTGATGGTGAAATTGGTGATCCCATTTATAATGATGGAATTGCTGAATTTTACAATTTCGTTAGTGAAAAGTTTTATCTCCACTCATCAATCCTCTCCCCTTGTAATAGATGTGGTAATATTAGGGTTTTGCCTATCCCAGATGTCAAAATACACTTAGAAAACAATAGTTTCAGTAGAGATTATAGGCGGTTTATTTTTCATGGAGAATTAGAGGATGAGGATGGGGAATCTGATGTAGAGGTAAATAATCATACACCTGAAGCTGCTGGTTTAGATATAGGGGATGGGGCATATGATGTGTGTGTAAACAATCGTTCACCTACACCAGAAGTTGTTTTAGGTGAGAAGTTTGCTGAAGATGATGGATTTGATGATTTTGAAGCTACCGGTGATGGGGAAATAAATGCTGATGATTTAATTTAGAAGTTGAGTCAATCTGAAATGCCGTTATTTACTGATTGTAAGAAGTATACCAAACTGTCCGCGGTGGTAAAGTTATATAACTTGAAAGGGGTAAATGGATGGAGTGATAAGAGTTTTACGGATCTTCTAGCTTTGCTATATGACATGCTTCCTGACGGTAATGTTCTTCCGAGTCGGACATATGAGGCTAAAAAAATGATTAGAGAATTGGGCATGGAATATGAGAAAATACATTCTTGTCCCAATGACAGCATATTGTACCGTAAAGATTATGAGAAATTATCATATTGTCCGCGCTGCTCTGTATGGCGTTATAAGACTAAGGAAGGGATCCCAGCTAAGGTGTTGTAGTATTTTCCAATAATACCAAGATTCATAAGGATTTATTTGAATGAAGAAGATGCAAGAATGTTGACTTGGCATAATAGTGGAAGGATTAAAGATGGAAAGTTAAGACACCCAACGGATGGTCAACAGTGGAAAGAGTTTGACGCTAAATATCCTGACTTCGCCAAAGAAGCAAGGAACTTGTGTCTAGCACTCTCCACAGATGGAATGAACCATCATGGAAACATGAATACCCAACACAGTACTTGGCCAGTTGTGTTGGCCATCTATAATTTGCCCCCATGGGTTTGCATGAAATGGAAGCATCTAATGTTGTCTTTGTTGATATTTGGCCCTCGACAACCTGGAAATGACATAGATGTGTATTTGGAACCACTTCTAGATGATCTGAAGATTCTGTGGGAAAGAGGGATACCGGTGTTTCATGGTTATAAGAAGAAAAGTTTCAATCTGAGAGCTATGTTATTGTGTACCATAACTGACTTTCCGGCGTACGGCGCTCTTTCTGGACATACTGTACATGGGAAAGAGGCTTGCCCATTATGTTAGGGGGATGTTGAATCAGAATATTTGAAGCATTCTCGCAAGCATGTGTACATGGGAAATTGTCGATGGTTATATCCTGATCATCATTATAGTAAGCTTCACAAGGCGTTTAATGGGTGTCCTGAGCAACGTGGGAGTCCTCAGATTTTGAACGGTCATGAAGTTTATGAGAAAGTGAAAGATATTGAGATAACTTATGGGAAGAAGGGACCTAAGTTGTCTACTCATAGTTATAAAAAAAACCCATATTTTTTACCAAACTTCCGTACTGGCGTGACCTCCCGGTTAGACATTGCCTAGATTTTATGCACATTTATTGAAAAGAACGTTTGTGATAATATAATCAATACTCTACTGAATGTCCCGGGTAGGACAAAAGACAACAAGGCAGCTAGGGATGATATGGTTGAGATGGGTATTAGGCCCGAGCTGGCAGCTAAAACAATAGGAAATCTGTCTTTTTTGCCGCATGCAGCTTATACTCTTTTAAAAAGGAGAAAAAAGAGTTTTGCGAATGCTTGCATGGTATTAAGGTGCCAAAGGGCTATTCATCTAATATTAGAAGCCTTGTTTCGTTGCAGGACCTAAAACTTACTGTTTTAAAGTCACATGACTGTCATACATTGATGCAACAACGACTAGCTGTGGCCGTTTGTTCCATTCTACCTCCAAAGGTTCGACATGCTATAATTAGATATTACTATTTCTTCAAATCAATCAACAGTAAAGTCATTGATCCCGATGAAGCGGAAACTTTGCAGGAGATCCTCGTCGCCGGTCTTTGTCAGTTTGAAATGTATTTTCCTCCCTCATTTTTCACTATCATGGTTCATTTGACTGTCCACCTAGTCCGGGAGGTTTTGTATCTCGGGCCAGTGTATTTGAGTTATCAGTACCCATTCGAACGATTGATGAAATTTTACAAGGATTACATATCTAATAGGTATCGTCCAGAGGGGTGTATTGCTGAGCGAGCAATTATCGATGAAGCTCTTTCGTATTGTTACGCATACCTCTCCTTGGATGAGTTGATTGTAGCTCCTACGAATCGTCATAGTGACTGGATGAATGGAAAAGGGGTAATGGGCCGTGTTTCCAAGGATATGTCATCTAACATGCGACATAGAGCTCATACATACGTTCTATTTAACGATGATCATGTCCAGCCTTACAGTATGGAACACCAGAGTTACCTTAAGGGAAAACACCCTCATAAGAACGAAAGGTGGTATGCAAATGAGCATTACAAGCAATTTAGTGACTGGTTTAAGGACACTTTTTACGATTATGACAACCCAATTGATGATTGCTCAACCAGCCTACGACATCTCGCTTTCGATCCTGATGCTCGTGCATCTTTTTATAGCGGGTATGCGATCAATGGGTACACTTTCTATGTAATACAACGGTTTTATGAGTCTCTGGGTACTCTATCGAGTGGGGCTTACTCTGTCGATTAAGCATGTTTTGATTTACGAATCAGTGTTCTGCCTGTAGGATACTCGATCGAGTATCCTTGGTACTCGATCGAGTATGTTAGTTACTCGATCGAGTAAGTCGGTTAACGGGTTATATCTCAACGGTTTTTGTTAATAATGTTAATTAGTATTTATATTACGCCGTCATCTTTCATAAACACTTTTTATAAACCTAATACACTTAAAAGAGATTGCAAACTACGTTGTTCTTCCTATTCGCATGATTGGCAAATCCCGGAGCTAGAGAGGTCGGATTTCATCGTTCTTTTGTATCATTGTGATCCTTGCGTCAAGGATAAGTCCTATGTACCATTTTTATAGCATTTTGTTAAGGTTGTTTAAACCCTAATTTTGGGATTGGGGGTTTTCTATGTTTATGTTGATGTGGTAGTGATTGTATGATTATGTGTATAGGAGGAGAGTTCGTAGAGGAAAGGTTTTGAGACAGCTGCTAGATCGTCTGCTGTTTGTGTTGTATTCCAGGTAGGGTTTTCCTACTCAGTATTAGTTACATGATTGTGGGGTTATTGTTATTGTTATTGAGTAATTATCGTACTGGAATTGGTTGTTGGTAATTGTTGGTGTTGTGACGGTTATTGTTGACTGTTGTTATATCTGTCTGTGTTCTTCAGCGTGCGTCCCTGGCTGAGTGGAGTCACTTGCGGGAGTGGCTTCACGCCCTTGATTCGCATCCTGTGGAACCCGCCACAGGAGGGATGTGCACATTAAGGAACATGGGTTTATCGCTCGATGAGATGAGCGGGGCTTAGGTGGGAACGGCTGCGGTCCCCCACTGGCGGTGTGGAGTACCTGTTGCGATGGGTACTCTGGTAGGCCTACACACTTTTGTGTGTAGTCAGTTGTGTGGAGATTGATAATGGAGACTGGGGATTGATGTGATGATTGATCTGCTTGGTATTTGCTTCATGTTGGTTTGTATCGTGAAATTAGTACTGACCCCGTTTAAATGTTTTAAAAACTGTGGTGATCCATTCGGAGGTGGTGAGCAGTTATTGAGCAGGTATGATATGACGTGTATGGGATAGCTGGGATGAGTCATCACGTGACAGTTAGAAGTCTTCCGCCGTGTCAGACGATGTTTTATAGCTTTGATAGTTTTAGCACTAGACCGTCTGAGAATCTTGTATTTCAGTTTAAGAGTTTTGGTTTTGATCATGTAATCACTTTAAACTATATTGCTATTTAAATTATGTTTCTTCATTGTCATTTGATTATCATTGCCTCGGATAACCGAGATGGTGACATTCTTATACCTTAAGTGGTCCTTGTAAGGCACTTGAAGTATGGAGGTGTCACAAAGGATGCGATAAAAGAGATTTTGATGGTTGTGCATATGGTAGTCATGACCGTGGTTGTAGTAGTTCGATGTTTAGGAATTGGAGAATATTTCTATAGTGTTGACAGTTGGATGATGATGTTATGAGTGTGAGTAAACTTCGAGGACGAAGTTCCTTTTAAGGGTGGTAGAATGTAACATTCCGTTTGATTTTTATGGGTGTCTTGGTTTTAGATTTGCTGGTGGATAATATGTTAGTGAAACGGAGCTAGCAGTGTTTGTGGATAGTAGTTGCTAGTGTATAGAGTTAGTGTCGAGAGAGGCTATAATGTGGTGGATACGATATCGTGAGTCATGTTGTGGAGGTAGACGTAGTTGGTGTTGAGAGTTCATGTTTTATAGGTTGGGTTTTCGTTTGAGTTCTTAGCTATGTTGTTGTGTCTTGGTCGAGTTTGTGTGTTTGTTTTCAGTATAGGTTGAACTTTGGGGACGAAGTTCTTTTTAAGGAGGGAAGACTGTAATACTACGGTTTTATGAGTCTCTGGGTACTCTATCGAGTGGGGCTTACTCTGTCGAGTAAGCACATTTTGATTTACGAATCAGTGTTCTGCCTGTAGGGTACTCGATCGAGTAGCCTTGGTACTCGATCGAGTAAGTGGCACTCGATCGAGTATGTTAGTTACTCGATCGAGTAAGTCGGTTAACGTGTTATATCTCAACGAGTTTTGTTAATAATGTGAATTGGTATTTATATTACGCCGTCATCTTTCATAAACACTTTTTATAAACCTAATACACTCAAAAGAGATTGAATACTACGTTGTTCTTCCTATTCGCATTATTGACAAATCCCGGAGCTAGAGAGGTCGGATTTCATCGTTCTTTGTATCATTGTGATCCTTGCGTCAAGGGTAAGTCTTACGTACCATTTTTATAGCATTTGGTTAAGGTTGTTTAAACCCTAACTTTGGGATTGGGGGTTTTCTATGTTTATGTTGATGTGGTAGTGATTATATGATTATGTGTATAGGAGGAGGGTTCGTAGAGGAAAGGTTTGAGACAGCTGCTAGATTGTCTGCTGTTTGTGTTTCATTCCAGGTAGGGTTTCCCTACTCAATATTAGTTACATGATTGTGTGGTGATTGTTATTGTTATTGAGTAATTATCGTACTGGAATTGGTTGTTGGTAATTGTTGGTGTTGTGACTGTTGTTGTTTATTGTCGTTGACTGTTGTTGTATCTGTCTGTGTTCTTCGGGGTGCATCCCTGGCTGAGTGGAGTCACTTGCCGGAGTGGCTTCACGCCCTTGATTCGCCTCCTGTGTTCTTCGGGGGGTGTTTGAATTGTTTTACTAAACTAACGAAATGAAATTAATAGCAATAAAAGAGAGACAATAATTAAAATAGCAAGGATTGAAATAAGATGTGATAAAAAAGATAAAAGGATGCTAGGATGTCGGTTCACCATGATATCACACAATTTTGCTAAAGGTAAGATCAGTTGGTCTAATGTGAGAAGGGTAAAGGAAAGGTCCTTCTGGCCCGCTATCCGCCCTAAAATACTACTAACTTAGCTTCCGCCCTCATAAGAGTAGTCTATTGTTCATAATAGGTATATTCATTCCAATCTTCCGATCTAGGTTTGAATTTATCCAGTTTAATTAATTTAGAAGCGTGCACTCAACTAAAAAATTACAGTTATATTGCTGTGAAACAATTATCACAAAAGGACCTCCTAATCTAGTTATAACATCATTTCTTTACTATCATGGCTCCCCTAATCCTAGAAACAAGGGATTTAGATACGCATGGCGATAATAAAACTAACAAAGATTAATAAAGCAATAGAAAACATTATAAAGAGATGATTAAGATGAAATAACATAAACCAATAGCAATACTAATTAAAACAGCAATTAAAGACAAGGATTAAAGTGTGCCAAGGAGAATTAAATTAAATATAAAAGAGTAAGAGAGATTAGAAAAGTAGAGATCCGGAAATATAGAACAAAGTAACGTCGAACAAGATTAATGCTAGAAACTGATTGATTAAGAGTAATAGATGATTAAAAGATAACCTAAACCTAATGACGTCTTTCCTTTATATAGGAAAGATATTTATTAAACATGCAACTTAATAAAATAAATAATTTCACGCGATAAAATCTCGCGTTCAGATAGAAAAGTGGACGATCGAGCAACTTGATTCTTCTCGATCAAACACTTCCTCAGCAAAACCTCTCGATCGAGTACAAAGATGACTCGATCGAGGACCTCTATTATGCCACCTCTCGATCGAGCTCAGCAGGGTCTCGATCGAACACTGTTTACCATCCATAAGCTCTCGATCAAGCATATCAGCCAACCAAAAGTACTCGATCGAATGGATTACCACTGAAATAGGCCAATGGACGTGTAATTTATCTTCCAAGGCGACTTCACGCATCTCGAGACAGTGATATCTCCGCTCCAATTCTTCCATCTCCTAAATGCATGTTAACGGGACAGTAAAAGGCTCAATTCCACTACTTCCGGGTCTATTCCTGCAATCAAAACCAAACGAACCAAAGTAGACTATAAGGGGCATTTCGTAGTATAAAACTTACGAGAATCGCATAGAAATACGTGCTTGAAAGGCTTAAAAAGACTATATAAAATGCATGTATCAAATCTCCCCAATCCAAACATTTGCTTGTCCCCAAGCAAACTATATGCAAAACTAATAGAACGGAATAGAAAACTCAGAGCTAGCTACAAGTTGTCCACTTAAACCGGTTTAATGCAAATAAACTGACACTTATAGCAAAACTTGTTAATTGCAAACGAATTATAAGATGTCTATAATAAAGCAAAACTATCGACCTTGCAAGACCTTTGATAATGGACTCTCACGGGTCACTCCTCTCTCATGAAGAAAAGGGTAAGCATATGAATGTAAGAGAGAAAGAAATATAGCCGCTCACCTAAACTACGACTAACATAAACATGCATGCAATATAGTATGATAGACAATTCTAGCTGCCGTGCGCATACATTCCAACCAAACAAGGTCCCGTCACAGCCGAAGGCTTACAAAAGATATGGAATATTGAGGTAATGGTTAAGAAAAGGTAAAATTTTTTGGAAATGTGAGGGTAATAGCTAAGCTAGCTACCTAAACAAAACCAAATGGAACTCATCCGCTTCTAATCCATCAATATTAAGCACAATGCCCTCAATTCGGCATAGAAACTCACTAAATCAAATATAAACAACTCCTCATAAGATAAAATGATAACATAGGAGCAAAAACCGTTAACAATCAAATTCAAATTTTTTTTTTTTCATTTTTCTTTTTCTTTTCTCTTTCATGGTTTTTTTGATTTTTTTTTTTTTTCATCATTTCACCTCTTTCTCCATATATTACCAACTCCAAATCATCAATACAACCCAAAATTGGCTCAATAAACATTATACCGCAAAAATAATCTAAACTAGCTTGACAAGGCAGGCCATGTTTGGATGTAGTTAAGGGTCAAAAGGCAAATTTGGCTAAATGTGTAGTTTAATGGGTAGAAAAGGAAGAAAGGGGAAAATAAGCACCTCCCTGCATGTGACACCAACCACTAACCCAAATGTATGTAGGCAAAAATTAATTGAATCTCATATATGTGCAAATTAATGATACATGCTATGCAAGGAGTAACTACTCACAATCCTACATAAACTAGTCATGAATGACACCAGTTTTAAGTCTCTAAAACTTAGAAAATATGAGTAGGTTGCCAAAATTTCAGGTCAAGTCTATTCGTTCAGCTAAATTTAACATTAACTCGTAAATTATGCAAATGACAATGCTAAAAAAATATCAGTTATGCAAGGCTTAAGCAAAAAGACCAAAAGTAGTACAATTTCATCATTGAAATCTAGGGGTGAGCAAGTTTAGGTCCGGACCGGAAAAATGGACCGGACCGGACCATTTGGTCTGGACCAAACCCGGACCGAATTTTTTAGGTCCGGTCCTCGGTCCTCATTTTTTGAGTTTCCGCTCTTCGGTCTGGTCCGGACCAAATGGACCGAATTTTATGTTTCTAAAGACTATCATTAGAATATTATAAACTAAATTACCATTTTATCTTCACAAGACATTATAAATTAATATTGAGTATTTTTTTCTCAAAAACAATCGTCTAATTATTCATCGACATTTAATTTAGTGAAACTTAAATTGTAATTATCATACACGAAATAGTGAAAGAATTAGTTCTAGGTCCATTTCAGTCTAAGACCGGACCGGACCGAATATTTCGGGTTTGGTCTTCGGTTCACAAAAATTTTATTTTCGGTCTTCGGTCCGGTCCGGTATTGTCTTGGACTGATGCTCAGCCCTATTGAAATCTATCGTTCCGACTCAACCTATATGCCAAATAAACGTGAATTTTTTTGAATTTTTCGAATGTTTTAAATTTTTTCATTTTTTCATTTTTTTTAAAAATAAAAGACAATGCAAACAGAAATGCAATAAACGTGAATGCAAAAACAAATGCAAATGCAGACTCAAATGATGCATTACCCTCCCCAAACCAAAACGGACAATGCCCTTATTGTCCTCCAGCATATACCAGCAGAACAATAAGGGAAAGGGAAAATACAAACTCAAAATGCTAAATAAATGAAATAAACTAAAGGAGATAAAAAAGAAATAAAAGTAAGAAATACTTACAGAATGAACTTCCCCAAACCAGTCAGCAAACTGGGGTAGTGAGTAGCCAGCACACTACTCGTCAACCACCTCGTAGGTGGGGTCCTCCTTCTCCTCTCCTCTTCTCCTATAACGACCTCTCGCGTCTAACTCATCTCGGAGCCTCTCCTCTCTCTCTGCCGAGTCCTCCTCACTCTCAGGCTGTGGGTACCCCTCCGTCGGGTACCGGTAAAAGGAATGGTGTATTGACCAGCCAGCTGGAACATGGCGACCCCGCATCATGTGGTACTCGTAAAGAGGGACTAAGGCAAGAGCCTGATCCCGCTCCAAACGAGCCACTCTCCTGCACATATCTAATAACAAACCATCACGACGCCCTTGTTCCATGACCTTGGGCGCCTCAAAAGTAGGAGGTGCAACAAAATTAGCCGTTAAAGCGGGCTGAGAGACAGAGGGTGTAGGTGTAGGCTTGGGCGTGGGCGCGGACGCGGGTGTGTGCTCAGCCTGTGTAGTTGTAGACCCCTCTCCGACTTCCCTAACAGCAGGGGAAGTCCTCTTCCGTTTCCTAGAAACGGTAGGGATGAAGTCAAGGAGGTAAGAAGGTGGAGGTGGTGGAAGTCTACCCGTCACAGTAATCAAAGGTGAAAGACGGAGTAGAGAGGGTGAAGGTAAAGTCACGGACGGGGAAGTGCCTATCTTCCACGTCCGATGATCAGCTGTCAACCAGTGCATAGAAAACATGACTGAAATGTTGATGGCATTATCCTTATCTAAATAAAGCAGACCACGGGTAAAGTCGGGGAAAAGGCCGCAAGCAATGCGAGTCACTAACCCACCACAAGCTATCATGCCCGAAACTTTGGACCCGACAGTGTTAAAATGTTGAGCTGTCAAGTAGGCAATGTTAAAAACAAAAGGGGCACCGCTATCAATGTTCAGATACCCGGCTAAAATAGACAGCTCAACATTATTAACATTGTTAGGCTCATGACGACAAAAAACGGTCTCTCCTTGCAAACAGAGAAAGTAACGGGTTGGGGGTAAGTTGACATGAGCACCACATCGCTGACTGAAGGGAGTGTGTGCAAGTGTAGGCCAAATTTGAGCCACGAGCTTCATAGGAGGGTCGAGAAAACCGTCACTAACTAAACCCAACCTGTCCCCTAACTCAGCTAAAGTCCAAGTAAAGTTGGTGTTGAACAAACGAAAAGTGATGCACTTGCTCCCATGGTCAGTAGCATAGGCCGCAGGGTGAAAGGCAAAAGAGCTGCAAAATTCTAAGGTTAGTTGTCGATAGGTAAGCTCTTTCAAGGTGGCCAATCCCGACATTCCCATCCCATTGAGCAGTTCAACAACGGGCTCAAAAATTCCTAATTTTTCTAAGGAAAGTCGACACAGGAAACGGGTCGATGTCATGTCACATTCCATCAAATGTAAAAAGCGTGTGGGATGGGACGGGAATATAAACGTACCTGCGAAAACTCAGGAAGATCGGGAGATCCTTTCCCCGAACCCATACGGGTTTCCGCAGGCCTTAGTGTAACCGGTTTGTCTGGAAAAATACGTACCCATATTTTTCCCCCACAGCGCGCATTTCGTGTCATTGCTCGCCTCCCTGCTTCTATTTGTCTGGATGTGATCCAAGAGGGTTCGAGTGCCTGAAGAGCATATCTTCCAAAACAAATTTTATTTCCGCGATAAGATATCCCCTTCAGTCTTCCTCGATGTTGTTTGCGGAATCTTGTTCTTTTTGGGTTATAGTTGATGGTTATTTTAGTAATTGCATCTCTACTACAGAACTGGACATGAGATTTTACTCTCATCCGGCTCCTCGTGAAGTAAAAATTTTAAATTAAGAAGTTAAGAAGAGATATAATTAAGATATACATGGAATAATCCACTGAATCACGCGATTCTTAGGGATTAATTTTAGTAAATATTTTATATATTCTAAAATATATTTTCGCGGGCGAATATTTACTCTTTCAGTCTCTTTTTCAATTGTAGAGTAGTAGCGGCACGTAAAGCAGCAGCACAAAAACCCGTGCTCGTCCCCGAACGAGAACCGGAAGCAGCTGCGGCAGTAACAAAAGCAGTGGCAAAAGCAGCAGTAGACAGGACAACAGCGGGAACAAGGGCATAAGTCGTGACTGGTGTCGACACAGCAGGGGTCGACACTGTAGGAGAAACGGTAACAGCCGCAGTAGAAATGGAAGCAGCGGCGGTGACAGCGACAGTGGCGGCTGCAAGGGCCACTGTCTGCGAAGTAGACGGAGTGGTGTTGGAAACGGGTTTCTCGGGTCCAGTTTCTTTAGCACTATCCATATTGAATGAATACCCAACAATAATAAGCAATTAAAACCGAAGAAAATCTCAAAAATCGAATTAATCCGATTTTGTCGAAACCCTAGTTCTTCAAATCCCAAAATTAGTCAAAAATTTGGTATGCAATTGGGGAGGGGGGGGGGGGGGGAATTAGTTTTATTGGGACGAAATAAGCATTTGGGCATTTAACTTGGTAAATTTGGGGAAGAAAAAGGAGATTTGAGGTTGGGAATTTAGGGTTTATCGGGGACAAACTTGGTATATGGGCAGAAACTGCTCGATCGAGTGGTTTTCAACTACTCGATCGAGAGCTGTATTCCTCATTTTGCTCGATCGAGTGTTTGTGACGTACTCGATCGAGAAATTTTTTTCTCACTTGAGACTTTACTCGAAAGAGGTCTTGAAGTTATTCGATCGAAAACCTTTCCTCTTCAATACTGCTCGATCGAGTACTGGACCACTCGATCGAGGACCCCTAAAATAAGCCATTTCGATCGAAAACTTTGAACTACTCGATCGAGGCCTTTTTCTTAGACAATTGCTCGATCGAGCACAAAAAGTGTTCAATCAAGGGCTTCCTCCTGGCACGCTTCCCAATGCCATCATCTTCCAAAAACCTGCATAAAATGCAAAAATACTTCCCGCAAAAATACCAAAATAACAGTACGCAGTCTATATTCTATCTTAAGCTAACTAAAACTAGCTGAGATATTACTATTGTTTAAACACAATATAGAAGTCTAACAAATCCAAAATACAAATTATTTTTACAAGCCGAATAGCACTACGACTCATCTTCCAAAACACTTGAACAACCCGAAAGAGGGCTTCTGACCGGAGGAGGTCCCTTCAGCATCGCGGACCGTCCCTTTAGGCCTCCATGTACTTGAATTGATCAAAGGAGAGTAGTCCGCATATACATATGCCTATACTCTCTGCTTTACTTTGTCGGGCCTGTCCTTATCTTCTTCCGCGCCTTTGACACAGACTTTAGCAACGAGCTCAAATTCCAATGTACTCTTATCACCGGGATCTACAATGTCCAATCCGCCAAGACCTGTAACAACAAAAATGACAGGATGGTCCTCTATATTGTTCCCAATATGGGCGGTGGTGTTAAAATAGTAGCACATGTTTCAACATTAGCAGTTGGAGATTCCGTATCAGGGTCTTTGGAGGGAATAGTATTGCAGGGCTTGACTTGCATAGGGGCCCTACGAACACTAGACTGGTAAAAGGTCAGTTCCTCATCAGCTACCTAAAAAGTCAAAGTCTACCCCCCGACATCTATTATTGCACGAGCGGTATATAGAAATGGCCGTCCTAAAATAATAGGAGTATATGAGTCTTCGGGGATATCTAAGACTACGAAGTCAACGGGAATAAAGAACTTCCCGATCTTGACAGGTATGTCCTCTAAGACACCTAAAGGTCGTGATACAGTACGTTCGGCCATCTGTACTGTCATATTGGTACAATGAAATTTGGTTAAACCAAATCTCTTAGCAAGAGATAATGGTAAAACACTCACGCTAGCTCCCAAATCGCACAAAACAATATCAATTAAATGGGTCCCGATATGACATGGTATAGAAAAACTACCCAGGTTAGACAACTTAGGTGGGGGTCTTATTTTGAATAAGGGTTGTGCCCGCTTCAGTTAAAGCCACCGTCTAATGGTCATTTATATGCCTCCTACGCGCTAAAATGTCTTTCATAAATTTCATATAGGAGGGTACCTGGGTTAGTAACTCAGCAAATGGTACAGTAACATGAAGACTTTTCAAAATTTCGGCAAACTTACCGAATTGTTGCTCAATCTTCTTGCTTTGCAATCTTCCTGGAAATGGGACCGTAATTGGAATAGCAAGGCCTTCATTTTTCTTCGACAATGAATTGTCACGTTCAGCATTAGAATCACTCGATTGAGCAACAGTACATCTCGATCGAGAACTTTTCTTAGCAATAGCGCTTGATCGGGCATTTTGATCCACTATATCGAGATCTCTCTTTTCCTTAGTGCTCGATCGAGCTCTTTCATTCCCTCGATCAACCACTTTTTCAGCATATGTACTCGATCGAACATCAACAACCCCTCGATCGAGTACTTCACGTGATACAGTAGCATTCTCATCATAAGACGTCTTTTCTTGAGCAGTAGCTTTAGTCCCCGAGTCAGAAAGTTCAGCATCTTCCCTTGGCATTTTGGGTCCTTCATAGGAAAGATCACTCCTTAAACTGATCAGATTTACCGTATCATGTGGTTTCTTGTCAGGTTGTTACGGTAAATGACTCGGTTGTCTTGAAACTTGATTGGTAGCTAGTTGAGCCATCTGGGATTCAAGTGACTTAATAGAAGCATCCTTTACTTGGTCACTTTTCTGCAATTGAATCGTCAGTGATTGCACCATTGACTTCAACTTGGCTATATCACTTATGCCACTAGAAGAGGCACCTTGTTGCGGCGGTGGGAAAGAAGGAGGCTTTTGAAAGCCTTGTTATTGAGTTTTATGAGGCGGTACATAAGCTTGTTGTTGCCGCGGTGGAGGTGTAGGATTCAAAACATTCTGACTAGTCCACCTCAAATTGGGATGAACTCCGGCTTGGTTGTTATAATAGGAGCCTCCTTGCCTATATTGTTATAAGGCATAGACTTGCTCCTTCTCAGCTAAGCACTCCACTGCAGAATGACCATCAGTACCACCACATCTCTCACATGAGACGGCCTCTTGTTTACACTACGCAAAATCTGGCAATCAATAAAGAGCGTATCACAACGGTTTAATGCATTTAATAACGACACTTAGATTACCGTTTTCAAACTATTGGCGGAAACCTAGACCACGTTAATAAGAATAACGGTTTCCGTCGAAAACGGTTCTTATTATAATGTGACAACGGTTGTTTAACAAACCGTTATCAAAAATGTTTAACGGTTTCCAAAAGCTTGTTATAAAATTGCTCTTATCAATGGTTGTTAGACAACCGTTACCAGTTTAAGAAAACGGCATTTCGAAAACCATTACTAAATTAGCACCAGCAACGGTTTGTGGTATCCGTTGTTATGTTATAGATACGGGTTTCTTGTAACCGTTATCAGAACTTTAATAAATATTCAGTTTGACCAATAATATTCAATTTGACCAAAATAATTCTATAAATATGTCTTCATAATGTTTTAGGTCAAAATCTAAATTATCAAACATTTACTCTTTAATTTCTTTCTAAATTTCTCTCTAAAAAAATATTGCTGGTGTATCGGAGCTACAATCACGTCATCGTTACGCACAGCCTTTTACTTGCATTCTCCATAATCTCCCGATTCGTTATGATGGGAATGGAAAGGGTTTAAACCCTAATTTTGGGTGGTTGACGCAAATGCTTCATGACTCCGGTTTCATTGCGGTTAAAAAAGTGTACCACGTGTCTACAAACAAGCAAGGTTTTGTAGGCTTTGCTTTTATCGAGTTTGACGAAGCCAACTGCCATGATATTTTTCGCCAGGCAAGAACATTAGGGGCTAGATTTGCGGAGAAAGATGCGGGGAAAGAGGACTTTTATTCGGATGCTAAACAAAAGGGCCCTTATCTATGGGTTGCGACCCATGTTGATTATCGTATGCTGAAACATTACAGGAGGCAGCACATTCCTGCAACTGTGTCTATGTCATGGGAGAAAGAGGCCATTTCACCAGCTGCGCTGCCCGCTGATGATGAAGAGTCGATCTACAACTTGATCTATGCCGAAATTGGGCATGAAGACTATTGATGGACAAAGAGTTGGTCGTCACACATCCAATCAAACACATTTATAATTCTTAACAAACAACTAGTTAGCGGTAAGTCGAGGTCGATCCATGGGACGGTGTGCTTTGGGTTCTAAGTCTATCTATCTTAATTTATGCTAGTGTCATAATTTGGTTGGGTTTGTAGTTGTGTTCTAGACTAATGCAAGTAATAAAGTAAAGCAGGCAATGAACTAAGAAATGTAAACAAATGACTAAAAGTGCTGGGATGTCATGGGTTCATAGGGGATTCATGGGAGTTGATCATACAAACATGTTTACAAAGTTGTAAGCAATTAATGTTGTAAAGGAACCGAGTTGTTTTATGTCTTACGGTTCATTGGAAGAGTTGGGTCCCGGAGCCGAATCGATTAGATTGTACAACACCTACAAGTCGACTTAATTTCCTCCTATTCAACTTCTATGCATGGTCTAACAAGACTCGAGTTGATTTATATCTTACAAGTCTTGTTGAGTAGATAAGAGATGGGTAAAAATGCAAGGATTCATAGGCTTAACATTTCATCAAACATAACATGTGCATAGGTTGACATCACAACAAGCAAGCAATTTAATTATGAAAACATATTAGATTAAGCATGATTAATCCTATGTTGGTTTCCCCTAATTACCCACTAATCCTAGTTAAAGAGACTACTCACTTATTATCATGGGAAACATGTCATTAATGGTGTCAATCATTACAACAAGTGTAAACATGATAAGAGAATGAGGAAATAAACAATAAAGAGTAAAGGGTAAAAGAATTATACCAAACTTGAGATGATTCCAAATAGTAAAGCAAAGAATAAAAGAAGAAACTTGATTGATTGATGAAGAGTTGTCAATTCTCCAATAATAACCCAATAATCTTCAATTACCCAATAATAAACTTGAATAATAAACTTGAACAATAATTAAGGAAAGATTAATGTGTAATTTGTGGAAAGATTAAATAGTAATCTATTCTAATCTACTCCTAATCTAAGAGAATTTCCTACTAAGAGAGCTTGCTTTTTGATTATTACAAATGGGGTATTTATAGTAGGAATTCATTAGGTTAAGCAAGGGTAAAATAGTAATTAACAATGCTAATTGTTGAGTAGGGAAATGCTCCTCTCAAAGAAAGATGCTAGTCTCCTTTTTGCTAGTCTTTCAAAAATATGCGCATCTTTCATGGAGAAAGAAGAAAACGAAAGTTGCTGTAAGGGAATCCGAGCGGCCAAGGGGTCGGGATGCTCGGATTGTTGCAGCAGAGGACGAGCGGATTCAAGCATGGGACGCTCGGATAAAAAGAAGGGAAGACGAGCGGATTTGGAGGGTGGACGAGCGGATTCCTGTAGCAGACGAGCGGATTGGGTCTCGGGACGAGCGGATTGGCGGACAGCTTCTTTGTTTGACCTCAGATTGTAAAACGGACGTCATTTTCTCATCCGGACTCCTATTGGAGTGATTCAAAAGCCTAGATCACTTGTTTTTTCGATGCCGTTCCATCTAGAATACTTTAAGAGCCAAAGAAGCAACTCTTGGTTTGGGTTTCGAGCAATTTCTTCTTGCATTGACTTCCTTCTTGTCATCCTTGCTTTTTAACCCTATGATCCTTCTATATACTCTTTATTCCTATATCCTTGGTCATCAATCTTGCCTCCTCTTCATACTAGTATATCCAATATCATCAAAAATCTTCCAAATATGCATGCAAGAGGGGGAAATTCCGTCTCATTTATCTCCTTTTCTACAAAACATATGAAATGCGCTAGAAAAGCAAATAGGAAGGTTTTGACGGATAAAATGGCCATAAAATGTTATAATAGTATGCAAAATAGGCTCAATTAGGGGACTAAATGTGTGCAAATAATGTTCACATCAAATATCCCCAAACCGAACCTTTACTCGTCCCGAGTAAAGAGGTGACAAAAACCAGACCTTTATTTAAACTAACCTACTAATATAGCCGATATGAGACAATTAGCGGGTCTCATTCCGCCCATTCAACTCACAACAATACAACCATGAGGTAGGATGCCTTCTT
Source organism: Silene latifolia (assembly GCF_048544455.1). Classification (NCBI taxonomy): domain Eukaryota; kingdom Viridiplantae; phylum Streptophyta; class Magnoliopsida; order Caryophyllales; family Caryophyllaceae; genus Silene; species Silene latifolia. The sequence goes on from NC_133538.1 coordinate 39,065,786, forward strand.
GCAAGGCAAGGTGGGTCTTGCCAAAATGGCGACACATCCAAACATTAAGCACGCAAAACAAGTAATGGATGCATCTACAAAAATGAATAGCCACTTTCCTCATCTAAGTGGCGGAAATTATCTAAAGGGGAAACAATTCAAGGGTACACACTCCTTCATAGATATGATTTCTTCAAACTACTAAGCCTAGAAGGATACCAATAAATCACCTCCAAGTTGTGTCAAGCTAGGGTACCTTTGTCCTCAATCGTTAAATGCTTTTGTCAAGAGTAGACTCCCTATGGTGTTAGAAACACTGGAGGATCGCGGAATTCCCCCTCTTGCCTAGACAAGAAGAAGGGTCGTCCCCTCTCTACCATGCACAAAAATGGATACGATGGATAAAGGGATCGATAGATTTTGAGTTTCATTTTGGGAGTTTGCTTTTGTTGTTTGTTTTTCCCCCCAATTTCTTGTGGCATATAACATTTGAGAACACTTTCTTTTGCCATTTCTTTTGATGTTTGGCATTTCAACACTTGACAACTTTTCAACTTTTGCATTTTCTTTTGAACATTTTCAAAGTCACCCCATATGTAGTTAGGGTGGCTTATATTTGAAGCATAGGAGTCTATTTTTGCTCCTCTTTTCATTTGATGCATTTTGCAAACTTTCTTTCACTTTTCATTTCATTTCTAGAACTTAAATCAATTTCTTTTTGTGCCTATTCCCTTTGATGACAAAAATGTGGTAGAACATGGATGATGGATGCATAGTTTCAAGGGTCACCTTGGAATAAACGGTAGCCAAGGAGTTATCACACCACAAGGTACTCTTGACTAGGCCTTAATCCATGGGTCAAAGGATACTAGCATGACACATCCTAGGGTGTTTTACAAGTATTATAACAAACAAAGTCTTAAGAAGAAAAAGCATCTACTAGGGCCTATATACACTTGTCAAGCTTCCCAAGTAGACGGTTTCGTAAAATTTTCCTAACATGCAAACTACATGCCATGATGCAACTAACATATATACATCCTAATGCATATGATTCTACCAACTAATATGCCATATAATCTAAATGCAAGTCCTAAATTCACATTGTTTATACCACATCAATCAAAATAAAGCCACATAGTCATTAACATAAAGAGGAAAAAGGAGAATGGAAAGATCATACCATGCGGTCTTCAATATCCTCATGTCTCGGATGTGGCGTAGTCAATAAATGTGAACAAGGATGAACAAACACAATATATACAAGACTATGCTATAAAGGAATTGAGCATATTTTTGGTTTTTCAATTTTTCAAATTTTTATGGTTTTTATGATTTATGAAATAAAAAGACATGTTTTTGTATTTTTCAAAAAATTTCAATTTTTATGTGTTTTTGGAATATAAATTCCCATCCCCCACTTTATTTTGGACATTGTCCTCAATGTACATGTAGGATTAGGAATAAAAAGGGAATACATGTTTTTGGATTTTTTGAATTTATGGAAATAAAGTACAAATGCAATATGATATGAATGAATGCATGCTCTAACTAAATGCAATTCTATGTGATATATATAACAAATGAATGCAATCTGGACTACCCTATATGATGCATGTTTTCTAGTAAACTATGGTCACTTATGATCAAACCTCCCCAAACCGATTTAAACACTATCTCTAGTGTAGAAAAGAATAGGATTGGTCATTAGTGACTATGCATGAATTCTAGTCTATATGCAACTATCTACATGAATCATATGAAATTTATTACAATGCAACTATACTATATAAACTAGCTAATGTAAATGCAATATGAAATATAATACAAATGCAAGTGAAAGCTAAACTAAATGCAATGTATATACAAAAGAGAGAGGGAGAGAAAAGTATCATACAAATGGAGATGATGAGGTAGGCATCTTTCACTCGTCATCATCATTTTGAGGATAGCCATACCGGTGAGAACTTCCTCCTTGGTCATACCCTTCTCCTTGGCTAGAATGCCCTCCACCTTGGCCACCAAGATTCAAAGCTTGGTCCCCTTGATTAGGGAACCAAAGGGCTGGTTGGGCCCAATAGGGCTGAGGGACATTAGGGTCGATATACCCTTGTTATGCCATTTGATAGTACTGGGGATAAAGGGCCAAGTAGTTGTCGGCCCTCCCTTCATATACCCCGAGGTCAACTCTATTCATAAGGTTCATCAGGTCATTAATGCCCGGGGTATTGGGGATTTCCGGTCGGAATTGTGTATAAGGAGTAGGGTATGGTGGGATAGGCACAAAGGAAGGTGGGGGAGTAGGCCTTACCGGTATCCCACGAGGTATTTGTGGTTGGCGGGGCGCTTCTTCCCTTTGAGGGGGATTGCCGATGATTTGGATGTCAAGGAGGTAGCTCGGCCTAGGCGAATACGGGCTCAATCTTGGGTCGGTGCCCGGTATATTCCACCCCGAAAGAATGATGGAGGTGCACCCTTTTGTGAACCATTCTACACTCCCGTCTTGAGTGTAGGCACACCACCGGTGGTGGTTGAAGACGGCATCCTCATCAATCAAAGTACTCCCCTCAAGAGGAGCATAAGTCTCACGGGAGTTGAACCCGGGGCAAAGGAAGTTAGCCAAAATAGTATTTAGACCTCCCATCACGAAGGTCTTGAGTTGGGTGCTCCCTTGAGAAAAGTCATAAAACCTTGTAAGCGTCTCAAGGGGGTTATTGAAGTTGTAACACCTCGTCCCCCGAACATTTAGATAGGACTCAAGGAATGTTAAATTAATGAGAGTGCACCTATCTTGTTCATACCTCCCATTGATGGTGCCGGCTACAAAACGTTCGGTGATCCGAATCACCGGGTGTTGGATAGCGAAGGTATAGCACTGTTTTTGGTGGACAAAATCCCTCCAGGAAATAGCCTTCCAAAGTAGATCCATATCAAAATCGGCGGGTTTATCGGTATAGTCGGTTGGCACAACAAGACCGAAAATGTGAGCAAATTGATCAAGTGTAAGGCTATGGTCTAGGTTGCACAACCTAAACTCCATGCTCACATTAGTTCGAGTGTTCGTGACAATACGAAGGCTACTCAAAAATTCCAGGGTGAGACTAAGGTACGTCTCCTCATGGGCATGGAATAATTTTCCAATCCCCAAGCCATCAAAGAACATCTCGGTGTGGTACCTTATCCCAAGGGTTTCTAACACCCTAGTATCGATAAACTGAGTGGGTTCATAGTTCTTACCTAGCAACTCGACAAACTTCTTGCGGTGGGCATCGGAGGTGAAGAGTACCTCCGGGAAGTACTCAAGTTGCTCTATCCCTCCTCTCATGATGGGGCGGAAGTTCCTTGGCGGCATCATCTCTTGTGGGGATGAAGAGGATGAACCCTTGCGTTTCCTAGTGGCGGATTCAACAAATTTCTTAGCCTTGCCCTTGAGATTCATCATCTTGAATTGGGAGATTGGGGTTTTTGTTGGCTTTTATTATGAGGGGAGTGTTTTTGGGGATGAAGATGAGTGATTTAGGGTTAGATAAGCTGAGGAAATGAGGGAGAAACGGAGTGTTTTTATAGAAAAAGGGGGAAGAAGAGCGGACACGGGTGGGGCCTGGGCGGATTATTCGAGAAAAACGCCAGAATCCGAGCGTCTTCCTTGCGGGACGAGCGTCTTGCCTCTGCAGAATCCGAGCGTCTTACAGAAAATATGCTCGGATTTTATGACAGGAACTTTGCATTTTCTGAATTAGGCGGAAGACGAGCGTCTTCTGTCTTAGACGAGCATCTGACATTGGACGAGCGGCTTCTCAAAAATCCGCTCAGATTTTGATACAGTTCCAAAACTTTTCTTTAGGTGTCTTTCAGGACGAGCGTCCAAAATGCAATCCGAGCGTCTTCCCTACGGACGAGCGTCTTTGGCCAAATCCGCTCGAATTCCGGTACAGCGTTGAACAGTACCCTGATGAAGGCCTTGGACGAGAGTCCAGCCCTCGGGACGAGCGTTTTTCGCTGTTTTTCTTCCTTTTCTTTCTTTTCTTTGCAAAATCGTACCCTTTCACCAATTTGTTGTCCCTCATCTTTTTCTGAAATTTTGCTCAATAAAATTGTAAGAAAACTCTCTCTCACTACTCTCATGCAAGAAATTAAATAAAAATGCAAAAATGTACAATATTATACAAAGTAGAATTTCAAGAAATATCTTACAAATGGTGGTTTGAGATAGGACTCCACCAAACTAGTTCAAATTGTAGAAATTCTTGTCCATAGAGCTCAAGGCTCTTAGTAGAAGATCGAAAACTTGTGAACAAGCTCCAAATAAGCACAAGTATGGGTTGCTCCATTTGAACATGAAATTTGGCCAAGGAGGTTTGTCATATGTTCTTTCTTTCACCTTGTCCCTGGTACTAGAGCTTTCCCAATGCTTCCAATAAATAGGCCCATGATTCTCGTCAACACTAGGTACGAAGTATGGTTCATTTTCATCCGTAGACTTCCACTCACCAACTTCTTCTTCAATTTTGGTGATGATGATAGCATTTTGATTATTCAATCCTTCCAAGGTGGAAAGAGAGTTGTCATGGCTTTAATGATCGAGTTCCTTAGAAGTTGGCATTGTGGATGCCAAATTTCCACAAGTAGCTTCACGTGCAAGTTTCTCTTTGAGATTTTCCACCAAGTAGCTTTTGTATGATGCTTTGACTATTTGAAGAAGGTCCACCATATCCTCTTCAACAATCATTGGCTCCATGGTAGGTGTCAAGTAGTCTTCATGGGAGATAGGGAAAGGACATTCATCTTCATGATAGGATATCTCAAATGTCTCAAGGATAGGTTCCTCAAGGAGAGCAACCTCACAAATCTTCGCTCCCTTATCCCACGAGTTCTTGTAAAGCACAAATTGGTCATCATAGCTATCTTCATATGAATCATAAATGGGGGCTTCATTCAACTCTTTCTCCAACATCTTAACATTCACTTCAAAGGACACGCCCTCATACTCACAAAGGCTAAGAGTACTTGGCTTACTCAACCTCATATCTTCCTCATCAAACACCACACTTTCATACTCACAAGAGCTCAAGGAGATTAGCTCTTCCCATTCTTCATTTTCCATGTTAATAGTTACTACTTCAAATTCACATTCATGATCAATGTCCAAAGAACGGTGAGGAGTGATTGCTCGGGATCCTTTCATTTGGGCAATTTGAATCTCCAATTCCTCACCTTGGGCAACAATGCCTTGAAGAACATTGTCCCTCTTTTGGCTCTCCTCTAGCATTTGCTTGAAGAAGTTTTGTTGATCTCCCATCATTTGGAGAATCATATTTTGAATGGGTTCACCTTGTTGTTGTGGGTAAGTGTGAAAGTGGTTGTATTGTCGCAATTGAAAGTCATTATGAAGTGGGTATTGAGTGGGTGGGTGTTGTGGATATCGGATGTGGTGATTTTGGTGGGAAAAATTGGGGTAGTAGTTAGGATTTTCATTGTACAAATAGTAGGTAGGTTTGTGTTGACTTGCTTCTCAAACTCCCCATACCCATAGTCATAATCAAAAGATCCACCACATACTCCATATGTCAAGTCTTGAGCCATCATAGCTAAGACAAGGAAACAACTACAAGCATGGAAACTACACAAAAACGGTAAGAACAATCCTTGAGGAACAAGTTCCTCAAGGTGAAAGCAAAATCAAAATAGACAAACAAGTAAGAACTTAATCACATAGCACCATCCCCGGCAACGGCGCCATTTTGATGGACAAAGAGTTGGTCGTCACACATCCAATCAAACACATTTATAATTCTCCACATACAACTAGTTAGCGGTAAGTCGAGGTCGATCCATGGGACGGTGTGCTTTGGGTTCTAAGTCTATCTATCTCAATTTATGCTAGTGTCACAATTTGGTTGGGTTTGTAGTTGTGTTCTAGACTAATGCAAGCAATAAAGTAAAGCAAACAATGAACTAAGAAATGTAAACAATTAACTAAAAGTGCTAGGATGTCATGGGTTCATAGAGGATTCATGGGAGTTGATCATACAAACATGTTTACAAAGTTGCAAGCAATTAATGTTGTAAAGGAACCGAGTTGGTTTATGTCTTACGGTTCATAGGAAGAGTTACGCCCCGGAGCCGAATCGATTAGATTGTACAACACCTACAAGTCGACTTAATTTCCTCCTATTAAACTTCTATGCATGGTCTAACAAGAGTCGAGTTGGTTTATATCTAACAAGTCTTGTTGAGTAGATAAGAGATGGGTAAAAATACAAGGATTCATAGGCTTAGCATTTCATCAAACATAACATGTGCATAAGTTGACATCACAACAAGCAAGCAATTTAATTATGATAACATATTAGATTAAGCATGATTAATCCCATGTTGGTTTCCCCTAATTATCCACTAATCCTAGTTAAAGACACTACTCACTTATTATCATGGGAAACATGTCATTAATGGTGTCAATCATTACAACAAGTGTAAACATGATAAGATAATGAGGAAATAAACAATAAAGAGTAAAGGGTAAAAGAATTATACCAAACTTGAGATGATTCCAAATAGTAAAGCAAAGAATAAAAGAAGAAACTTGATTGATTGATGAAGAGTTATCAATTCTCCAATAATAACCCAATAATCTTCAATTCCCCAATAATAAACTTGAATAATAAACTTGAACAATAATTAAGGAAAGATTAATGTGTAATTTGTGGAAAGATTAAAGAGTAATCTATTCTAATCTACTCCTAATCTAATCTAAGAGAATTTCCTACTAAGAGAGCTTGCTTTTTTATTATTACAAATGGGGTATTTATAGTAGGGACTAGTTTTCTTGCCCGTGCGTTGCACGGATATTTAAATAATGTGCGATAAATTTCACAATAAAATGAAATATAGACATATAGTACATCGTTCATGTCTAAGATTTTATGTATGCCGCATGACCAACAAATAATTCCCGTTTACATAATATTGACATAAGAAAAAAAGAGTGTTTGATTAATAAAATACTTTTTTTTAGGAAAATAAAACCAATATGAAGTTTATATATATGATATTTAGACTGATAGTTTTTAGAATTTGTTCATTAATACCTGTTTGTTTTTCAATTGGTCAAGGAAAACAATAATATCTACTCTGCTATCAACTAAATGATGCAACAAATCTCCTTCTTTCGAATAACAACCATAATTTAATCATTGTTGGATCAAATTGTAATTATGTAAAAAAAAAATAGAGGTAGTTAGAATGTTATATCTCCCGGTCAAACTATAGAAGTACGTTTGAATGTGAACCTGTGACACCCTCACCTATCGCGGAAAAGTAAACACGTAAATCTAGAATAAAACTGCATGGATATGTTTGTAATAGGTTCATTTGGGTAAAAACCTGTAATTTTTAAAACCTGAACCTGTTATAAAGATATCCAAATTGGAAGGTGTCAAACATACAAGGTCTAACTAGAAGTTTCATAACATAACCATCGCTAAAGTCGCGAATAGCAAATTATACAACCAAATGTAAAGAGGGAGACATATGTCCCTAAAATGTATGTGACATAAAAATATATAAGGGTCACAATATAATAAAGTCAATCTAGGTCCCAAGGTTACTTTGCTCGCTAGCTCGTCCATGTACCCCATATATGCATTACCTACCTGTCATTCGCATTTTATACAAATACGAAAGCCACATCGATGGGGGGAGTAACTCCGAGTTCTCCCGACCACGAAATGTCATAATTAATATAACATGTAAACATAAGAATATGAATATGAATAACACATAGCCTTAGCATATAGATGCTAGACAATCGTGCTTATCATGTGAACAACAATATAACAACACATAGTCCTAGCATGCGAACACTAGACCGACTCATACTACACTATCATGTGAATCACATAACATCCAGGAATCCAAACTCTATCAACCATTGCCGGCTTGCATCTCACCTTCTATGATTCATAGAATCATCAAACAAGAAAGGGCAATATATCAAAGACAGGCATAAGTTCTTAGTACGGTCAATAGTCACTCTGTAACTCGAGTCTATACCACGAGGTAGGGAAGGTAATCGAACCGGTATCTTGGCTCAGAGGTTCTATCAAAACATGGCCAAGACACAACACAACCCTAGCCTAAAATCTGCGCAGACCTAGACATGCGGATACATACCACCGCACCCAAGACCCACAATTTTATAAAACCATGTGAGTACCCTAAGGAGTCCACCAAAGGGTTGGCTAGTACTTAAGTGACCACCACTTACTCTCAAAATAAGTAACGAGGTCATGCCCCAACTTGGATATAAACCCACCAAGTCAGGAACACAGAGGCTATAAAGCAGTGAACATACACTCGTCAAAGACTATAAAGACCTATCTATGATGAAGGCCGAAATACTCACCTAGGACCTAGTCCCAGCTTGAATACTTTAGCCCACACCACACAAGACAAGTAGGATACCCAATTAACCATAAGAGGGGCAAAGAGTCCAACTTACCAACATGAATGCTAACATTCTATCATGTGAAAGGCTATATAAATGTCTATTCAGCAGACAATCCAACCATATCCTCAATATCATCAATAACCAAATTATAGCTAACCATCAATATCATAGTCCATGAGAATAAACTACAATGGCTAAAGGCAAACAAGACTCAGGCATAAGGCATCCAAAGCATCCAACAACCAACATGTGAAATGATAATTACAAATATCAAGGCATAACATAAAACCTCCAATAACAACCAATCTTACCTCAAAAACAAACCCTCGACCCGAGTCCCGCGACGGGTCATCGGTCAAATTGAGGCTGACTGGTTTAAACCTAGTTTGACCAAACTCGTTCGGTCAATCTGGCCCAGCTCAGAGTCTTGGCCTACTTTGGCCCAAATCACAAAATTTATCACAATATAATTCTCATGCTATTTCTAATTTCTATCATGTGAAAAACGAAAGTAACACATTATCAATCACCTAAACACTTAACAAACAACAAGCACCACATTTACTACTAATGTGACATTAATTCGTCGAGTAACTCGGAATAGTTACCTTACGCTAGCAAAGAGACAAGTAATAACTTGAGAAAGCTTCTAAAACCCAAAATTACTCTTCATCTTCAACCACATATGAGCCACCTAAAATAATTATGTGAAAGGACGATATTAACGAATTATCTTTATATAAAAATATGAGACGGAAATTAATTTAATTATATTTTAAATAAACCAAACTAGCGTCAAAACAAATTATAGACACGGCTCTAAAATTATTATGACAACCTCAAACTCGGCCTAACCACCAACTACACATGGCCTCAAACTCGTGACTTAGCTAGGCCACTGCCTAGGCCACGGCCAGGCCACTTTGCTAAGCTACGCCCAGCCACCGGACTCGCCTAAAAGCAAGCCACAAAGAGTCCGACACGACCACCACCCGACTACCCATAGCCACCCTTCACCCTACTTCATAACTCGACCCAAAATCAGTCCAAAACAGAACCCAAAAGATGCCTAAGTTCGACCCCAACTCCAGTCCTCAAATGCAAAGTGAAAACCCACGATGACAGCTCTCGTCCCTACCCAAAACAGAGTACCAATCGTCCCCTTAAGACTCCATTCTCGCGCCTAAAAACAGTCCTAACTGAGCCAACTAAGTCAGCATTTAAAACGGTTTTAGAGCGGAAATCCACAAGTATAAAGCAACTTAAAAACAGTCCCTAAAGACTACAAAAATCGCCCCAACACGAGTCCAAATTAGTCCAAAACAATCCCTACATGTAAGTATACACCGTCTCAACTATAAAACACACCAATTATCACCCAAAACAATCCATACATGTCGGCATACACCGTCTTAAATATACCACTTACTAGCTAGCATCCCAAATGATCCTAGAGGTCGATATACACCGTCTCAACTATACAACTGACTAATTAACATCCATAAGGATCCCTATATATAATTATATACCGTCTTAATTATAAAACAGACTAACCAAAGATTCGAAATAAACATATTTTACAAGTAATATTGAGTAACCTATCATTGTTACCTTTTTCCGATTGAACTAATCATTTATGACTAACAAATCTTCTACAAGACCGTCTATCTTAGCATCTACAACCGTCTTATAATAAATAAAGCTGAACGTATAAATTGGGTTTGTAAAAATACGTAACGAAAATGAATTTTACTTACAACGGATTGACAGGAACGATGGGAGCAGCAATATGGAACGAAAATCATTGATAACGGATGACAAACGGAGTGGCAGGATCAATTTAAAATCAAAAAATCAAAACGAACGAAAAGAAGAAAAAGGAAGGGCGAAGAAAGAATCTTTGCGTGAGAAATGAGGAAGAGACTTGCACTGCTGCTATGTATTATACGTACGTTTCTTCATCGTTAAGAAACTTCGATAGTTATTAAAACCGTTTCGAGTTAAATTTAACCGGTTTTAGTAAAAGTTTCAGTAATAAAACGGAATCAATAATAAATAAATTTAATGAGTGAAAATAAAATAAACTCAGCTAGTTAACGTAAATAATAAGAAATCGGCTTGAAACGGAATTATTGGCGATTTTTATGAAACTAACGGATATTAATAAAAAAAATTGCTAATTTAGTGAAATAAGCTCAAAATAGCTAATTGGACGGTTTTGTTCCCAAAATCCATCTCGGGTTCACTTAAAACAACTTTCATAAGGACTCGTAAAGAAACGGAAATTATTAAATAAATAAACTCGAACTAATTTCAATAAATTCGAACTAACTTTAAATAAACTTATTAATGATTATTAAAATTAACGTATCGAATTATGATGAAATTAATTAATTAGCTAAGCATAAATATATAAATCGTTAAATGATGTAATTAAATTCAAAATAGCAATTAAAAGAATTTTATCCAACTTAATAAAATACGGGGTGTTACAATCACTCCATCTTTTAAAAAGTTTCGTCCTCGAAACTTGAAAGTATAAATGAAAGGTTATAAAAATAAAACTGAAATTGGAATCGGTAACCAAAACATTTAAAAGGTCACTTATCGTAAGAATCAAAATTCTTTCAAAAGTTTCAAATAAAATTTTCCGACGAACCGATTCTCAAAAGGAACGGAAGTGCTCTCGTTGCGCATTCAAGAACATCACATTCCAAATCCAAGATAAGGTCAAAGGCAAATCATTTGTATAAATCAAAAATCAAAATACTTTCGAAAACATTAATGAAGAGTTTTCAAAAGTATAAGTCTCATTCATGGAACGAAATTGCTCTTGTTGTGCACACAAGAACGCTAACTTTCCAAGTCAGAGACAAATTTAAAACAAAAATTATTCGCCGACAAGTGTAGAACAAGTTATTAAACGTTTCTAATAACGAGTTCTAACATCCGATCAACGTTAAAATCAAAAGAAAAGGAAATCCATTCAAATTTTCTTTTGCAAAAGCCAAAATGGAAATAAAGGTTTCACCTTTAAACTCAAAGGGAAATCAAGTTCCTGAAAATATAATATTAAACTTTGACAAAGGCATCATAATTAGATCAAAGTGAATAGAAATTGGATAAAATTTACAAAAATCTCAGGTTTAGCAACTCAAAACCATGATAAAGAAGTCTATACTCAAAGAGCAATTAGAGAATTAAATCAAATTTTCATTTTCCAAATCTTTACAAGTAGGGAAAATTTTGTAATAGTAACATAAAATTTTTAACAACAAACCAAAAATGGTAGCTTGAAATATTTAGAAATTGTGCGAAAAGAAAAGTAAGTTAGACATCATAGATACAAGTATGCTAAGAGGGTTCAAGCTTAACCAACAAAAGAGGTATGATGAACTTCCTAGGGATAAGAATTGAAGTCAAATTTACAAGGATGTCAAGGATAGAGTTTCACAAGATACAAGTGTCAAACTTAAAGGAGGAGCAGATGAAGCGAGGAAAGGAGGTATGAACGGTAACGCTTATGGTGAAAGAAGAAGGGAAATGAGACAACAAGGAAACGCCAGATACTCATATCCCAAACAACAATGTCATCACTCCACTAAGGAAACAAAGGGTAATAACCAGGTCAGGAAATGATAGGAAATTTAAAAAGGGATATATGAACATGTCAAGATGTGAGACTAAAAGAGTCGAATTATAAAGATAACTAGTTACCAACCAGTAAGAGATATTAGAATTAGGAAGGTATTCAAGACAATGAAATAACGAGTAAACTTTTATACTTAAGAATCAAATCCAACCAATGTATGAATGAAAGGGAGGAAAACGATTAATGGTACGAAAGAGGATTTTTAAGGCTTAATCCATACACTTCCTAAAACTTAAGGTTCTCTTTAACAAGGTCACGTCTATTAGGGTATTGTACCTTTATAACACAACGACCAAATCCCAAACAACAAGGGTCTAGGTAAAATAAATGCTCGCTTAAGGGGTGATAAATCAGTTAGATACTTCTTCCACTTATCTTATCACATATTAGGATTTCCCTAAATCAAATCTACCACTCAAGTATAAAAGCATCTCTTTATCTCAAGCACTCGACACAACCTCAATGTTTTAAAAACCAAAGAATGAATTGACAAAGACTTCTCAACAAAGTTCTCAAGAAACAACTAACACCAAATCACATTCCCAATCTATACGGGATTGTTAACATCTAAAAATGGGTTTTCTTCCAAATTCATATTCTAAACTTATCTCATGTTTACTCCTAAGGTGACGACGCTCAACCTACTAAGCTTTCAAATCCCAAACATAAACAACAACGCCAAGTTCTATAACTTTAATTACATAGGCAACTCATTCCTAGCACAACGAATCCACCAATCGATTATACTCACTTTGTCAAGGAACTAGGTATAAGAATCACTAAGTATGTCTCATCACATTACCTAAGTCTTTCTAACATCACATCCTCTCAAAACCAGGGTTAAGGGTCAGACACAAACAATCTCCTCAAAAGTCGAATTTTCCAACCAAGGTCAACATTCCTCACAAGAAAAAGTACTATCTAATGGCGTTAAGGGAGGATAAGCAAAGAACAAAGGACAAGTTAGGAGTACAAGCGTAGCTTTTAAAGTAAAACAGAAGGGAGTTTAGAAGGAGAATAAGCACCAAGAGATTAAGAATAAGGCGAGATACAAAAAGAACGAGAAACATCTTCAAGGAAATAGAAGCATTCTTCAAAGGTTGAACAAATCTTCAATCCTCAGCAATAGGCACTAAACCTTGATCTTCTTAAAATATAAGTGTCCTTTCAATGGAACGGAGATACTCTTGGCGATCACTCAAGAACATCAATATTCCAATTCAAAGACATAAAAATACATTTTTACACCAACAAATGATAAAACTAATTATCAGACGTCTCCAATAACAAGCTTTAACACTAATTGACGTTAAAACCAGTGAAAAACATTAAAATATTTTCAAAACCTTTAGTTCAAATTTTTTTTTTTTATAATAAGGGTAATAACTCCATTAGCTATAGATAAGCTCACGGTCATTGGTCCAAGAACGCAACAATTATTAAATGACAATCAACAAACAGGTTAGTACCTAACAAAGAGCAAACACAAAGAGACTACAACATAAGGTCCTAAGTCTACCCATCCTACCCATCTCTCAAGTTTATTATTTGAAGGTCAAGTTATTTATATTGGGGTGCACAAACGTGCGTCGGGAGCAAATATGCTCTGATACCAACTGTGACAACCTCACCTATCGCGGAAAAGTAAACACGTAAATCTAGAATAAAACTGCATGGATATGTTTGTAATAGGTTCATTTGGGTAAAAACCTGTAATTTTTAAAACCTGAACCTGTTATAAAGATATCCAAATTGGAAGGTGTTAAACATACAAGATCTAACTAGAAGTTTCATAACATAACCATCGCTAAAGTCGCGAATAGCAAATTATACAACCAAATGTAAAGAGGGAGACATATGTCCCTAAAATGTATGTGACATAAAAATATATAAGGGTCACAATATAATAAAGTCAATCTAGGTCCCAAGGTTACTTTGCTCGCTAGCTCGTCCATGTACCCCATATATGCATCACCTACCTGTCATTCGCATTTTATACAAATACGAAAGCCACAGTTAGTGGGGAGTAACTCCGAGTTCTCCCAGCCACGAAATGTCATAATTAATATAACATGTAAACATAAGAATATGAATATGAATAACACATAGCCTTAGCATATAGATGCTAGACAATCGTGCTTATCATGTGAACAACAATATAACAACACATAGTCCTAGCATGCGAACACTATACCGACTCATACTACACTATCATGTGAATCACATAACATCCAGGAATCCAAACTCTATCAACCATAGCCGGCTTGCATCTCACCTTCTATGATTCATAGAATCATCAAACAAGAAAGGGCAATATATCAAAGACAGGCATAAGTTCTTAGTACGGTCAATAGTCACTCTGTAACTCGAGTCTATACCACGAGGTAGGGAAGGTAATCGAACCGGTATCTTGGCTCAGAGGTTCTATCAAAACATGGCCAAGACACAACACAACCCTAGCCTAAAATCTGCACAGACCTAGACATGCGGATACACACCACCGCACCCAAGACCCACAATTTTTTTAAAACAAAGTGAGTACCCTAAGGAGTCCACCAAAGGGTTGGCTAGTACTTAAGCTGACCACTTACTCTCAAAATAAGTAACGAGGTCATGCCCAAACTTGGATATAAACCCACCAAGTCAGGAACACAGAGGCTATAAAGCAGTGAACATACACTCGTCAAAGACTATAATGACCTATTTATGATGAAGGCCGAAATACTCACCTAGGACCTAGTCCCAGCTAGTCCCAGCTTGAATACTTTAGCCCACACCACACAAGACAAGTAGGACACCCAATTCAATGACAATCCAACAATATCTCCAATATCAATAATAATCCAAATTCCAGCTAACCGTTAATCTCATAATTCATGAGAACAAGCTAAAATGGCAAAGAGGCAACAAGACTGAAGTATAAGGCAGCCAATTCATCCAACAACCAACATGTGAAATGATAGTCATAAATATTAAGGCATCAACGTAAAACATCCAATAACCAATCGCACCTCAAAGACAAACCCTCGACCCGAGTCCCGCGACGGGTCATCGGTCAAATCGAGGCTGACTGGTTTAAACCTAGTTTGACCAAACTCGTTCGGTCAATCTGGCCCAGCTCAGAGTCTTGGCCTACTTTGGCCCAAATCACAAAATTTATCACAATATAATTCTCATGCTATTTCTAATTTCTATCATGTGAAAAACGAAACTAACACATTATCAATCACCTAAACACTTAACAAACAACAAGCACCACATTTACTACTAATGTGACATTAATTCGTCGAGTAACTCGGAATAGTTACCTTACGCTAGCAAAGAGACAAGTAATAACTTGAGAAAGCTTCTAAAACCCAAAATTACTCTTCATCTTCAACCACATATGAGCCACCTAAAATAATTATGTGAAAGGACGATATTAACGAATTATCTTTATATAAAAATATGAGACGGAAATTAATTTAATTATATTTTAAATAAACCAAACTAGCGTCAAAACAAATTATAGACACGGCTCTAAAATTATTATGACAACCTCAAACTCGGCCTAACCACCAACTACACATGGCCTCAAACTCGTGACTTAGCTAGGCCACTGCCTAGGCCACGGCCAGGCCACTGCTAAGCTACAGCCAGGCCACCAGACTCGCCTAAAAGCAAGCCACAAAGAGTCCGACACGACCACCACCCGACTACCCATAGCCACCCTTCACCCTACTTCATAACCTGACCCAAAAATCAGTCCAAAACAGAACCCAAAAGATGCCTAAGTTCGACCCCAACTCCAGTCCTCAAATGCAAAGTGAAAACCCACGATGACAGCTCTCGTCCCTGCCCAAAACAGAGTACCAATCGTCCCCTTAAGACTCCATTCTCGCGCCTAAAAACAGTCCTAGCTGAGCCAACTAAGTCAGCATTTAAAACGGTTTTAGAGCGGAAATCCACAAGTATAAAGCAACTTAAAAACAGTCCCTAAAGACTACAAAAATCGCCCCAACACAGAGTCCAAATTAGTCCAAAACAATCCCTACATGTCAGTATACACCGTCTCAACTATAAAACACACCAATTATCACCCAAAACAATCCATACATGTCAGCATACACCGTCTTAAATATACCACTTACTAGCTAGCATCCCAAATGATCCCTAGAGGTCAGTATACACCGTCTCAACTATACAACTGACTAATTAACATCCATAAGGATCCCTATATATAATTATATACCGTCTTAATTATAAAACAGACTAACCAAAAAGATTCGAAATAAACATATTTTATAAGTAATATCGAGTAACCTATCATTGTTACCTTTTTTCCGATTGAACTAATCATTTATGACTAACAAATCTTCTACAAGACCGTCTATCTTAGCATCTACAACCGTCTTATAATAAATAAAGCTGAACGTATAAATTGGGTTTGTAAAAATACGTAACGAAAATGAATTTTACTTACAACGGATTGACAGGAACGATGGGAGCAGCAATATGGAACGAAAATCATTGATAACGGATGACAAACGGAGTGGCAGGATCAATTTAAAATCAAAAAAATCAAAAGCGAACTAAAAGAAGAAAAAGGAAGGGAGAAGAAAGAATCTTTGCGTGAGAAATGAGGGAGCAAATTTGCCTGCACTGCTATTTTATTATACGTCGTTTCTTCATCGTTAAGAAACTTCGATAGTTACTAAAACCGTTTGAGTTAAATTTAACCTTTTTTTAGTAAAAGTTTCAGTAATAAAACGGAATCAATAATAAATAAATTTAATGAGTGAAAATAAAATAAACTCAGCTAGTTAACGTAAATAATAAGAAATCGGCTTGAAACGGAATTATTAGCGATTTTTACGAAACTAACGGATATTAATAAAAAAAATTGCTAATTTAGTGAAATAAGCTCAAAATAGCTAATTGGACGGTTTTGTTCCCAAAATCCATCTTGGGTTCACTTAAAACAACTTTCATAAGGACTCGTAAAGAAACGGAAATTTTAAATAAATAAACTCGAACTAATTTCAATAAATTCGAACTAACTTTAAATAAACTTATTAATGATTATTAAAATTAACGTATCGAATTATGATGAAATTAATTAATTAGCTAAGCATAAATATATAAATCGTTAAATGATGTAATTAAATTCAAAAAAGCAATTAAAAGAATTTTATCCAACTTAATAAAATACGGGGTGTTACACGATCGACCGGCTTCATTGGTCGATCGACCACACCGCTACTTTGACGTGAATTAAAAGATCGAGAGTAAGCAAGCCCATGGTAGTTAGGTTTTGGAAATAAGAACTACGTTGTATTCTATATAACAAAAGCTAGGTTTTGAGAATAAGCATCCAGTTTTTATCAAGCTTTAATCTAGTTTTAGTTCGACTTTTCATAATTAGGGTTCGTGATTATTGTTCTTCGATTAATAAAGTTCCCTTCGCTTTCGGTTTGGATCTGGCTCTGCAATTCCTTTTCGGTATTCTTCTGTTCAGTTTCATTGCCTATTTTATTCATAGTACAGAATTTCTAGTTAGTTCCCGAAGCCGATTATCGGTTATTGTTATTTGTTATTTAACTATTTTAAGCATGAATTCAGTAGTCTATTTCGTTAATCTTGTTGTTGTTTTTACCAATATCATGAGTAGCTAAATACCTCGTGCTAGGATGTAGGGGAACTGTAGATTAGGCGGCAGTAGAATAGTACGACCTGAGTCGCATGCCGGTCGATCGACTGCACACCCTTGTCGATCGACTGGCCACGTGAGGTTTTGTTTCGTTTTAATTGTTTTAAATTCTATATTTGACGAATCGAGTGCACGCGACTAGTTAAATGTTTAGTAATTGACTGACCCATTAGATCGAAAGATAGGGAAGGTTGTCAGACTACCAATTAAAACGACTAAACTATGCTAAGATCGAAAGATAGGTAAAGTTTAGATTATTAGTCACTTTTTTGGACGAGAGTCAGTACTAGTGATATTAGCGACCCGTAGCGAGATCGAAAGACACTACTTGTTGAGAGTGGACAGAGAGGACCTCTTGTTTTCCCGCCTCATGTGTTTATTTCAGACCTACTTAGTATGTTTGCTTTGCCGAAACTACAAAGGAATGTACCATCTTAGTACCCCTTTTATATTTGATTTTATATATTTCTTTAGTTCATTACTCATTAGTTATAGACCAATTCAATTAAACCCCCACATCATTGTTACCTTGGACTGAATTTAGACAACTAATAATTACATCTGCCTCTCTGTGGTTCGTCCCTGTTACCACAAGCTTCTGTTAGTTTTAATAGGTTTATAAATATTATTTTTGGTACTCACAACGACAGTTATCAATAACCTTTCATTTCTACTTTCAAGTTTCGAGGACGAAACTTTTTAAAAGATGGGGTGATTGTAACACCCGCGAAATTCCCATTTTGACAATTATAATTTATTAAACCGTTTAATCACTCTATTTTATATTTTTGAATTATTTAATTTAATTAATGTTATTTCAAACACGATTTTCATAAAAGTAATATATATATAAACTCATTTATATAAAAATACGTATTGTTAAATTATATTTTCGAGGCATAATTTATATAAGAATACATGTATACATATTTTTGGTCGGAAAGTAATAATGACAGTAATAATAATAATTCCCGTCTTAATTTCCGTCTAGCTATAGACCGTCACATTTCCACTTGTGAGACTAATCTTTTCTCGACCTATCCCATATCGACAACACATCACACTCACCTACCCTCTTACACTCTACCTTTATACATAATATTATAATTCATTTATTATTATTATTATTATTATTATTATTAAATATTATTATTATTATTATTATTATATATTATTATTATTATTATTATTATTATTATTATTATTATTATTATTATTATTATTATTATTATTATTATTATTATTATTATTATTATTATTATTATTATTATTATTATTATTATTATTATTATTATTATTATTATTATTATTATTATTATTATTATTATTGTTGAAGGATGCGCGCAACTTTCATTAAAAGAAAAATAAAAGTTTACATGAAATTGGTGGGGAGCCGAGATACAATCTGGGCTCCCACACCCTTAGCAATAGCAAAGCTAAGTCTAGTAAAAATGTAAGCGGCCACCCGAGCCCCCGCATCCCGAGAAACCGAGAATTTCGGATCCTCTTGAGCAAGGCAACAAAGATCCGAACCCGAGTTCCCCAAGTGAAGAGAAAGAGAAAGGAAGGAAACCGTAACCCGCCACCGCGCACAAATCCCCATACTTAGCACACTTTCGCCGAGAAAGAAAGATCGGCGACAACCCGGCCAGGCACAAAATCCGCCATCCCGATCCGAGTCAAAGGAGAAGAACTCATCAAGTCAACGCACACATCACGCCCCCGTCCCAAGAATAAAGCAATAAATCCGCAGGACGAAGAGAGCCACCATGTCCATCAACCAAACCGATATCAACCTCCTCCCTTCCCGCAGAATACCGGATCTATAGCAGATGTCGAAAAGAGTGTCCCGGACAAGGTTATGCCGATGTTTAACGCCCACAGTCCAGACAAGAAACAGCGTGGTCCCCAAAAACATCCTCAACAAAAACCCGAGAGCAAGCCGGACAGGGCCTAGATACCGTGAATAACGGAACACCCGACGATACCCAAGCACACTACGGTAATTCCCCTGTTCATAGTCTGACCCAACCCCGAGATAGGAACCGCACGCAACCAATCGGAGGAGTGAGAACCTGCTTTGAGACGCGCCATAGAGCAAGCTGTCGCGGTGTCAAGGTGAAAACAGACTAGAGGCAAAGAAAGAACCTTCGCGAAATAAATGTCCGCAATTTCTTCATAAGTTTGGGGGCGCAATTTCACTAGGGTTACCTAAAATACGAGCACGTAGTCGCAGTAAAACCCGTGCGGCATCATCAAAAGCGGCCAGCACTACAATACCGAGAGGGCCAAGGAGCTTAGCCTCGCAAACCAAATAGACTGCAAACGGGACGCAATAAAAGCATAAAACAAAACATCTCCCGCCGCATAGACACCAAGACCACCAAGATGAAAAGGGAATGTAGCAAGGCGCCACCGCCAATCCCCAAAACCCGGCCGACGCGGTGACAATACGTTCAAGTCGGAACGAAGAGCGACATCAAAAGGAAGATGGACAGACCCAAAAACAATAGGGGAGCAAGTACGAAGTGAGAAATACAACTTAGAAATACCAAGATCAGGGGCTCAAGTAGAAGCAACTCACATTGCGGGTCCTCAATCCTCGCAACCAAGTCCATTAGCTCAATGGTATTAGTTACTCTCTTCGTCACAATCTCACTGCCAAAACCAGGACAAGTACTGACAGGTCCACCCAAAACAGTAACACCATGCAATGGCCGAGAAATAGAAGGGGGGAAAACCCCGGGAGCCGACTACGAGGATCCTCAACGAGGCCAAAGACCTCCGTCTTGGAGACATTAAGATGCAGTCCAAAACGAGGGCCATCCACCATAATCAAATCCAAGACCTTCCCCACCTCCAAAGTATCACCCACAATGGTGCCATCATCTAAGTACCATGCCTGCATAGTGAGGTCAAAAGTGTCCCGGATTTTGCATACTAAGGGATGCAAAACCAAAGCGAAAAGCAAAGGGCCCAACGGGTCACCCTGCTAAACACCCTGACAAGACCACAAGCAGTGCTCCCCATAAAAAAGACGGGCCGGGCTGGAATAACAAAACTCCACCCAACGGGAAAGAACCGGGCAACGACGGCGGACCTCCTGAAGCATGGTCACACGATCAACAAGGTTATTATTATTATTATTATTATTATTATTATTATTATTATTATTATTATTATTATTATTATTATTATTATTATTATTATTATTATTATTATTATTATTATTATTATTATTATTATTATTATTATTATTATTATTATTATTATTATTATTATTATTATTATTATTATTATTATTATTATTATTATTATTATTATTATTATTATTATTATTATTATTATTATTATTATTATTATTATTATTATTATTATTATTATTACTAATACCGTGTGACCCCCACGCCCCCTTCATCCTTCCTCTTTCTTCTTCGTCCTTTTCTTCTTTTCGAAACAAACAACAGCAGCAACACCAATACTCAACTCCATTGAAATCGTCTCCTTCAACCTCCATTTCCTCCCTTATTTCTCAACCAAACTCCATTATTTTTGTACCATTAGCTTCCTCGTTCCTTCCTCGTTATTTTAAGGTAAGAAAGTCTTGATTTTGTAGTAGTTTCGAAAGTCGCTGTCTTATGAAAGTATTCATTTTCTAGCCTCTTTATCTCGTTTTCTTGCCCTTTAATGAAGGTTTCGAAGACCCGTGTTTGGTAGAAGGTTTTCTTGAGAATTTAAAGCGTTTCCGAGGTAACGGTGATAGGTTACTCGACAGATATCGAAATTTCTGTCTTTTGTATCGTCTTTTATGTGCTTGCTTGATAAATTTTGGTCCTTTACCTTTTTTTTCATTTGTATGGTAAATTTTGTCTCATATTGGTGGTTGTGTTGAACTGTTTCGAGCCTAAATTCGGGTCTGTGTTCCGTTGCTTGAGTTCGATTTTCGGCTCGAATTGTTGGGTGGTGGTAGCTGTTTGGTTCGTTTTGGGACGGGGAAAGCAGTCTTTCAGGATTGATTTGAATTACTTCTTACCTGTGAACTCTCGCTTTGAACCCGTCTCAGGTGCTCCTTAACATTGCCCAAATTCGGACCGCTTGTGCGCGAGTATGTAGTCAATTAGGGCGTGTTGCACTCTGTTTTTAGGAAACGGTTTTTGTATGTACTTTCAGTGCTGCTTGGAGGTAGTTTAGCAGGTGTATGGGGAATATTTTGGTACCTGTGCAGTGCCGTGTTGTGCAACATACGGAAAATTTTGGGACTATCGAAGTCGGGTTGCGGGGGAAACTGTCATGGGATGATTTTTGGAAGTCGAAATGGGTTATGTTGGTTGTTATATGTGTGAATCAAATTTCCATCTTGTTTATACTCGATGACCTCGTATCAAACAGCTCTACATGGACCGTGATGGGTACAGTTTGGGTGGCTGCTTACCGGCTGTTTATGCAGCCGTGGAGGGGTGGACAGGTGGGCTACTGTTGGCCACGACTGGTTGTTTTTGTTGTGGACAGAGCTTATCCTGGTTGTCATGGGTGTTACACCCCATGTTCCCTTGTCTTTCTTTTCTTCTTCCTTGTTGATGGTTGCTTGGTCATCTTATTTATTGGGCTCATTTGGCTCTAATGGTTGGATTCATTAAGTTTTGTTTGTTGGGCTTGCACACATATTTTGGGTTAATTGGGCCACATTTAAATTATGGGAACTTTTGGTGCTAACTTTGCTTCGTTTGAATAATTAAATTCCCGTCTCATATTTTATATAACGTAATTAGTTAATATCGTTCATTTACTTATTCATTCAATTGGGCTTGTCACATGATTTATTTATTGGGTTTATCCAAGTCCATTCATTGGATTTCACATGATTTACTTAGTGGGCTCATGAATGAGTCATACGGGCTTGGTCACATTTTATTCCGTAATTTTCATTTAACGTAAATTATTCATTATCATTCATTATATCTTTTTTAACCGGCATGTATAATTATAAAATGAAATGTTTATTTTATATGTTACAAGTATGAAAAAATGATTATAAATAATTACTTGTAAGAGTCGTATTCTTGTAGAAATGTCATGATACTATCATATATGCTTGGTTTACATTTACGCCTTACTTGTGCCGTTCTGCCAAGTATTAGTTTACGCTGCTCTCGTGCCGTTCTTCCGGGAGTTGGTTGATTTATGTTTTTTCCCGCCTCTTTCGGACTGTTCTGCCGATTGTGGGTTAGCTCATATCGTATTCTGGTGATAATGCCTTTATGCTATACCTTATTGCTTAACTTATCTTTACGCCTCTTTCGGACTGTTCTGCCGATTGTGGGTTTAGCTCATATTTTCCGCCTCTTTCGGACTGTTCTGCCGATTGTGGGTTCTCGAATTCCGTGCTGTCGATTGAGTCTTGGATGCGGACTGTTCTGCCGCATGTCGAATCGGGGACCGTTCTGCCCCGACAGTCTGGCCAGATTAAGACTAGGACTGAGTCTTGGGAGTACCATTGTCGTCCTACCAGGGGAACTATATATTTATATATGAGAAGTAAAGGTCTTGCTTGGTTATAGATAATGGTATTTGTCTTTCTAGGCAAGAGTTATACCTTGTTTTGTTTGTCTTGGTCCTATCGCATACTAGGGGTGAGCTATAAGCCCTCTAGTTGCGATATGATCGTCAGGATTGATGCTCCCATCCGTTCTTATGGTGAGATGCAAGCGATAAGTATGAATGTTACATTAGTAGCCACGTCCCGTACAATGTTTGCTAAGTGGTTTTCCAAGTAATGGCTACAATTTCTATTCTTGTAAATTGCATTGGTTAATCCCTTACTTAACTGCTTCACATGATTCGAATTCTAATCTCATATCTATATTGTATTTCCTTGAAATGCGTGCTTTTGTATAAATGACCGTATTCTTGTCTTTCATATTATTTAATTGTCTCAGATGGTTAGTTGAATCTATATCATGCTAATGTTGATCAATATTGTTCCATCTCATTTAATTGCCATGTTTAAATATAACTTGATATTCACATCTTTTGTAAGTATCTTACATGACTTACCTATTTTAGTTCTTTGTTATGTTCGTTTCGACATTTTGTGGCTGGGAGAACCTTGAGTCACTCCCCACTGACTGTGGTGTTCATGTTTACATGAATGACAGGTACTAGTTGGTGCATTTATGGGGTGAAGACATGTGTGAGCAAGCGAGCACTTTGGCCTTATAGTCGGTTTATTAGGATTGATTAGACTCACCTTTTATTGTATTGTCATTCGAGGGATATATTTTCCCTAACCTCGACTATCACGTTTGTATAATTTAATCTTTATTCCCGCAACCTTTATTTGTGTTTTGGATTTTAATGAACCCGCGCTTTAAATTTTAAAAGTTTCAAAAAATTCCTATTTTTCCGCCTGAATTTATAAGTTATATTTTCCGCGTTATCGCGGGGTGTCACATAACATCCACACGACCCCTGCCAAAGAAATAAGTAGCAGCATCCTTATACCTACCCTGCACCAAATCCCTTTCAACAGCCAGATCCTCATTTACTTTCAGCTGCTCCTGCATATAGCCTGCTTCTCAGCCTTCAACTCTTCCTGAATAGTATCAAATTTAGCCTGTCGAGCTTTCTGAGCATCCTGAGCACATTTCAGCTTAGAAGACTCCACCACCAACCGAGCTTTCCTTGCCTCATTATCCTCCTTTAAAGAGCGAT
This sequence comes from Silene latifolia, assembly GCF_048544455.1. Lineage (NCBI taxonomy): Eukaryota > Viridiplantae > Streptophyta > Magnoliopsida > Caryophyllales > Caryophyllaceae > Silene > Silene latifolia. The sequence continues at coordinate 39,090,266 of NC_133538.1, forward strand.
TCTCAGCCTTTGACGCTTCCAATTCAGCCTTAAACTTTGCAGCATCCTTCTTTAGAATCTGCACCTCCCAATCCAAGGTATCTTTAAGGCTATGGACAGAATCAAGTTGGCAGGCACCCCTCAGCATATCATTGACATTCTGGCAAAGAAAACATACCTGTTTAAGCCACACAAAAAAACATTCTTAAATACCCACACAAAATTAGACAAAAAAAAATACCTCCTGAAGCATGGTGATCAGGTTGGCAGCATAATCCCTGGTACGATACATGGCAGCCAAGGCACGGGCAGAAGAATTCTCTGCCTAATACTGGTAATAAGGGTCATTGTTTTAGCAGGATTTCCCCTGAATGGATCCAGCTTTTTTTAAAGAGTGATTTGGGTATCTAGTTTTATAAGTTTTGTATATTGTGAATGAATAATGAGGGAAGACGAAGTGTAAGGAATATCACTTGTATTATTTTGATAAGCTGAATACAAGTTTGTATAAGTAATTGAATACACGGGAATGAAAGATAAATTGTAAAGTGGCTGAATAGAAACCAATGAATAATGAATCCCCTTACAAATGCTTGATTACGCTATTTATAATTCTACCAATATTAACGTTACATTATTCTCAACGTTCTTCCCCGTATGTAGGAGTTGTTATCAGATTAATAGGGCATGTTCCCTATTAATTTGCTTGCCCTGTTCTTCTTCTTAACTGATCTTCAGTCTTTCCCGTTTAACATTCATAGATGATGTAGCTTTATAGTTGGACTTGGTCTTCCTTGAGAATAGGACACGGTTATTGACTCATACAACTGCACTTTTTGTTTATCTTCTTAATCTAGCTTGTTTGAATGCCCTGCCAGGCTTATTCTGCATTTACCATCAGGCTTCTCTTCTAGGATTTAGTAGCCTGCTTGCTATAATATTCTTTAACAACTAAATAGTAGTTAGATTTGTCCGGTCTCTGGTTGCCTCACTCAGCCTAGTAAGGCCAGGACAGGTTAGAGTCAGACCAGGCTAAACTGGGCCTAACAATTGCCCCTTGACATTTTACCTGTGCTGGATCAGGCCAGGGGTGAGATGTCAACTTTACCGGGTTAAACAATAAAAAGAATTGTATTTACTCAATGACTCTTAGACTCTTAGTTACCGTTAAACACTTGCAACGGCTAATTTGTGTGATGTCACGCTGGCAGTTTTGCGTTTTCTAGGGTTTTTACACCGTTATTTCTCTCCTATAAATATGGTATTTGCGATGAGTTTGTTTTTCACAAAATTTCTTCCACTTTCCTTGCTCAACTTTCTCTAAAATCCTCCCCTGTTTCCCAGGAGTCTTACTCTGCCAACTTATAATTTTTCAATAAATAAAATTCATCACAATAAACTAAATAATAAAGGATATGGGAGCCAAAAAGCGTCCTGCACCCCAGAAAGCTGCTGCTGAACCTGAACCCAAAGACGTCCAGGAGGAGGAGGTGATTGAAGTTGATCCTCCTGCTCGTGCCATTGCTTTTAAATATCAGGATTCTATTTTTTCTGCTCTTCAATCTCTGGATCCTTATTTCCCTGAAGAAAACTTATTGAAGACGAACTATGATAGGCTTTTAAGGGAGAAAAATATTATTCCCGATTCGAGAGTATGGATTCCTGAATCTTGTCCAGTCAGAGCTAACTGGGTGTCACCTGGTTGGTTTTGTATTTTTGAATGGGCGTTCAAAGCAGGTTGTAAGTTACCTTTTACTCCCTTAATGATTGACACCATTCGTGCTATGGAAGTATCACCTTTTCAAATTATGCCAATGGTTTGGAAAATTGTTCATTCCATTGAAAATTTATGTGCTAAACACAATCTTGTAATTACTATTAATGATATTATGGCAATATATCATATGAAAAATCCTGTTAATGGTCGTTTTAATATGAGAATCAAATCGAAGATGTCTCCATTAATCACTAACCTGGACTCCGGAGATGATAAAAGCTGGGCAAAGACTTTCCTGTTTATCCGGACTGAGAGTCCGGGGTCGGTTTTGATTACCTGAGATATCCCCTCGGAAAGTGGTAGGTTTCTGTCTTTGTTAGTTTGCAATATATATATAAATTAGGATGTTTTGAGTTTCACCTGTGTATTTTTGATGACTCTTGTAGCTCCTGATTGGAACTCTGATCCTCTTGACGAGGAAGCTATTTCCAGGATAGAGGCTTTCCTTGCTATTCCTGAGGAAGAGAGGGCCTGGCCTGCTAGTCTGGTCAGGGAATTATTGCCCCGGTATATGAAGACCAAGCTGAATGTGGTCAAAGTACCCAAAGGCAAGCCTAACTCCACTGCTCTTTCCTGTACGTCTTCTATATGTTTTTATGTCAATTGTTGTCTTCTTATCGCTTCTCATCTGATGTTTATGTATATTCTCTGTATATTCAGTATTCAGGTCTTCTCTAGGTTGGCCAGCTTTTCTCGCAAAAGATTTGAAAGTCAGGGGTCGCTAGGATTGCTTTGAATGTCCCAAGAGATGTAGGCTAGTGGGAGTGATAAGACACTTGATATTTGGGTTTCGATGTCCGGCCTCCTCGATCCACCCGGCTAGTATCACCGGAGGTCGTTCAAGCTTCCAAGAGAAGGAGGGAAGATGTCGTCCCTGAAGAGGAGGAGAGAGAGAAAGAGCCTATTCAAGCTCAACCGATCAGGAGTATTGGGCAGGTGTCTGCTAGGATTGATGATATGGATGCTGCCCGAGCACGGATAAATGAGTTTTCTGCTAGGATGGGCAGCCAGCTTTTATATGCTAGTACTCTTGAGTCTTCTACTAAAGTAGTTTCTATCTTGTCTTCTCTTGTGACGAAGGCTGCTGAGCTTGCTTCTCAAGCCAAGGAAGTTAGTTGTCAGGGGATTTTTGTTTGTCATATGTTCTTTTGTGTTGCTTTACATTTGGCTGATTGACTTTCTATTGTTTCTTGTAGGGTTTGGATGCCGGATTGGCTACCGCTTGTCAGCTCGGGGATGCCCAGGCTAGGGTTTCTAGCTTGGAAGAGAAAGTGGATAAAGTTAACCGTGAGCTGCTCACATCCAGGGGAAATGAGGTAGTACTTCAATCTCATCTGGGGACAGCTAGAGAGGCATCCAGGGTCGCTATAGTTTGTGAGGTGGTGCAAAAAACGCCGAGAAGGCTCACAAAAGAGTTGGAGGTCAAGGGAAGAGCTGAGAACTGTCAAGGAAGAGTTAGGCTGCCGAGAAGCGCAATGCAAGATCAGCTGAGAAAAAATGAAGAGCTTGGTGCTGAAAGGGAACTAGTGGAGGCGCGGCTTGCTGATGCCGCTCAGTACTTCTTTGGGAAAGGCCGGGTTGATGCTATGAGGGATCCAGAATCTGACCGGGCTAATTGGGACCCGGACCGGGATGAGGCAGCTCTGGACGCCCAGTATCCTGATTTGGCCAGTATGGGTCAAGAAGACGAGGCAGATTCTCCTCCTTCCAAAGAAAAATCGTGATCGAAATGGTGGATGGTTGTGAGTCGATTCTGGCTTAAAACCTACTTAGATTTATGTATTTCTTTTTTGTTTTGGCCCATCCAGGGGGATGTTCTGGAATGAATATTTAGGAATTTTTGGCCCATCCAGGGGGGATGTCCCTGGAATGGATAAATATTAAGTATGAGGCAAGGCTGGCTATTTTGGATGAATAAATATTTGGTCTTTGTTGGTTCCTTTTTGTGTTTTGATAGGGTACTTTTGTAGTATTGGGTGTTTTTACTGGATCTGGCCAGTTATTCGACTAGATCAGGCTAGTTTATTGTACTGGATCTGGCCAGTTTATTATACTGGATCTGACCAGTTTATTGTGTTATGGGTGGGGTTATTGCCTGTCTGGAGGGCTTACGTCCCCTGCCTGTCTGGAGGGCTTATGACCCATCTATGTTATACAAGTCAGGAAGAGGTTTTCCAGATTTGTATATTAAGAGGAGCTCAATATTTTAAGGCCTATTTTGCAAATCAAAATTGGGTATCGCTTGGATATTGGTGGGGTGGCCCCCAATCTTTAAGATTTGTTTTAAATAAAATGCAGTATGTAAAACAAGTATTGAAGATTCTACTTGGTAAAAGTAAATATGAGAATATAGACAAGTACTTGGACACATAATTTGAAGAAATCATATACGGCATTTATTCATATAATGGCAAGTATCATACATTTAGTTTCATATCAGGCCAGGCAAGAAATATTAAGGTAAAAATTATACCTGGACTGGGAGATGTATTTTATATGTGAAATAGTTTTAAATGTGCAATATTCCAAGCCCTTGGGATCATTTCTCCGTCCAGGGTTTGTAATCTATAAGCTCCCTGGCCGACTATTGAGTCAATCAGGTAAGAACCTTCCCAGGTTGGGGCCAATTTGCCAGCATTCTTTTCTTTGACTTGCCTGTATGAATCAGCTTCTATCCACTTGGAGAAATAGTCAGTCATTGCTAGCATGAAAACTTTTTGCCCGGGTGCTTGAGGTAGTTTCCCAACTATATCCATGCCCCACTTCATCAATGGCCAGGGTGCGGATATGGAATGTAGTTCCTCAGATGGCTGATGGATATATGGTCCGTGAATCTGGCAAGCTTTACATTTAGAGCTAAATTCCAGGCAATCGACCCTCAAGGTGGGCCAATAATAACCTGTACTGAGTACCTTGATTGCCAGGCTCCTTCCGCCTTTATGATTTCCACAGTATCCTTCATGGATTTCTGATAATATCTGCTCAGCTTCTTGTGGTTCCAGGCATCTGAGGTACGGCCCAGCCTTTGATTTCTTAAAAAGCACGTTGTTAATAATAGTATATGAAGCAGCTTTTATTTTTAGTGCTTTGGCATCTTGCTTTTTTAGGGGAAGGATTCCCTGTTGTAGCCAGTCGTAGTAGGGTTTTGTCCAAGAATTGGCAACATAAATTGGGAAACTTTCGTCTTGTTTATTTATTGCAGGTTCTAATAAATGTACGATGGGTATTTTGTCAAAGTCAAGGGGACTGAAGTTAGATCCTAGGCCGGCTAAGGCATCGGCCTGGGTATTCAAGTCCCTGGGAATTCGGTCAATATTAAAATTGCGGAATTTTGCTTTTAAATATTGAACGATTTCCAAATAAAGCATCATTTTTGAGTCTTTTTGCGAGATATATTCCGTTTACTTGGTTGGAAATAAGAAGGGAATCGATGCGTACCTTTAGGTTTTGCACACCAAGGTCAATACATACCTTTAATCCAGCTATTAGGGCTTCATATTCTGCCTCATTGTTGGTAGCCTCAAATGCACAGCTTATAGCTTGTACTATCTTATCCCCCTGTGGCGATTTTAGTACTACCCCCAGGCCTGTGCCTCTCATGTTGGCTGCACCATCGACAAATAGGGTCCATTCTAGGTCCTTTTGGTCGTTTGGTCGGTTTGTTTACTTCTTTTATTAGGTCGGGTTCTAGGGTTGGACTAAAGTCAGCCACAAAGTCTGCTAGTGCTTATGACTTAATTGTTGTCCTTGGTTCAAATGTTATGTTGTATGTGCTTAGCTGGACTGACCTCCGGACAATTCTGGCTTCCTGAGTACAGACTTGATGGGAAGATTGGTTCTGACTATTATAGGGTGGCTTTCAAAGTATGGTCTTAATTTTGTGCAACTCATAATTAAAGCTAAAACATACTTTTCAAGCAGGCCATACCTGATCTCTGCATCCAAATGAGACTTTTACTTACATAATAGACGGGTGTTGTTGTCCGTCCGCTTCTTTGACCAAGACCGCACGACAATTTTTACGTGGACTCGATGGTATCTGTCGGGGTTCATCTTTGACTGGTTTTGCCAGCAAGGGAGGAGAGGATGAATATGTTTTCAGGTCTTCAAAGGCAGCCTGATGATCAGGGGTCCATTAAAAGTCCTTGTTCTTCCTTAGCGGATTATAGAATGATTTGCACCTCTCTGACGATCTTGAAATGAACCTGTTCAGGGCCGCTATTCTTCCAGTCAGCTTTTGTATGTCTTTGACCGTCTTTGGTGGTTCTAGCTCCAGGATGGCTTTGATCTGTTCAGGGCTGGCTTCTATTCCTTTTTTTGTCACCATATAGCCCAAGAATTTGCCTGCTGAGACTCCAAAATGGCATTTTTGTGGGTTGAGCTTCATGTTGAATTTCTCCAGTATTTGAAAGGCTACTTCCAAGTCTTTAACGTGGTCTTCTACCTTTTTTGACTTGACTACCATGTCATCTATGTAGACTTCCATGGTATCTCCTATTTGGTCTTTGAACATCATGTTGACTAGCCTTTGATAGGTTGCACTTGCATTTTTTATTCCAAAGGGCATAGCAAAGATAACAATATATACCTCTTTTCAGAATGAAAGTCGTGGCTTTCCGATCTGTAGGGTGCATCTTTATTTGATTGAATCTGCTTGAGGCATCCATGAATGTTAACATTTCGTGGACTGTAGTGGCATCCACCATTGCATCGATGTGTGGCAGGGGAAATGGATCTTTTGGGCAGGCTTTGTTTAGGTCGGTGTAGTCTACACAGACTCTCCATTTGCCATTTTTCTTTTGGACGACTACTACGTTTGCAAGCCAGTTAGGGTACATTACTTCCCCCGATCATTCCCATGTCCAAAGAGCTTGTCAACTTCTTAGTTGATGATTTCATGCCTCTCTGCAGCAAATTTTATTCTCTTTTACTGTACAGGCTTAAATGATTTGTCAATATGCAACTTATGAGTTATAATATCAGCATCTATACCAGTCATATCAAAATGTGACCAAGCAAAACAGGATATTTTAGTTTTGAGAAAGCTGACCAGATCGGGTCTGACAGAGTTCGGTGCATCTGACCCTACAAGTACTTTCGTGTCAGGGAATTCTGGGTCCAAAATGACCTCTCCTGTTTCCATCTGTGATTGTGCAATATATTCTCCCCTGACAGGTGATTTTAATTGCTATGCAAGGGACTTACCTGACTTTGAGGGTTTCAAAGCCTGAGTGTAACATTCCTGAGCCGTCCTCTGTTCTCCCCTAATGGTGGTTATCCCCCATTCGGTTGGTATTTTCACACATTGATGGTATGTTGATGGGATTGCTTTGACATTGTGGATCCATAGTCTGCCCAGGATTACGTTATATGAGGATAGGCAATCCATTACTCCAAATCTTTCATATGAAGCCACGCCTTCCACATAGGTTGGCAGGCTGATTTCTCCCAGGGTGTTCTTTGTTTCTCCGCTGAATCCAACCAGGACGCTGGATTTCTTGATGATCTTTCCTTCATCTATCTTCATAGCTTTGAGGACGTCAAGCATCACCAGATTGATTGAACTGCCTCCGTCTATCATGATTCTTGATACCTTAGCTGTGCCAATTTGCATGGTGATTACCAAGCTGTCATGGTGTAGATCGATATTCCCCGCAGTCCGAGTCATCAAAAGTAATAGCAGGCAATGACTTGGACCTGGAAGGAGGTCAAGTCCGGGATTCTCTGGATATTCTTTTGGCGGTGATGAGCTGGTCGTCGGACCCACACGATTTATGATCCTCCATTTATAAACTTAACCTCATAGATGGGGGGAGGAGGAGGAGGATCTCTGCCGTTCCCTGAATCTATTTTGTTTTGTCCTTCATCTTTGTTCTTTGGCTGCTGGATTAAGTCTTTCAAATAGCCTTTCTTTAGAAGATATGCCACCTGTTTCCTGAGTTGGATGCATTCTTCTGTGGTGTGCCCGATATCCTGATGGAAGTCACACCATCTCGTTGGGTCTTTCCTGGGGTTGTCGGATTTCTTGGGCCATCTGACCGTATCTCCCAGGCTTTCCAGGCGTTTGATTAATCCTGTAGTATTAATAGAGAAGTTATATTCAGGAATAGTTGGAAGGCTAGAAAGGTTACCTTTGTGTTCTTGTGCCATGTTGACTTGATCGTTCGGGCCGGAATAGGGTGCCGATCCGGGGTTGCCTCCTTTCTGGTAGGAGCTTTTCCTGTTAGTGTGTCCATAGCCTTGCTTTCCTCCGGATGAGTTTGTCCTGAAGTTAAGATCTTCCTCCAATCTGACATGCTCTAAGGCGATGGATTGCACAGTGGCAAAGGTTGGGCATGCTTTTTTGGTTAAATCTGCATAGATGTCACTGTCAAGCAAGACTCCTTGCCTGAAGGCTTCTACCGCTGTCTCTTCATCACACCTGGGAATGGCCACCTTCTCTTTGACAAATCTGGCCAGGAATTCTTTGAGAGATTCTTCAGGAAGTTGTTTTACCCTGAACAGGTTACTGGGTCTCTTGGCCATATCTCTGCTGCTTGCGAATTGTTGGTTGAAGGCATTGATCGGTTCTAAATTCTTGATACTTCCATTTGGGAGATTAATGAACCACCGTAATGCTTTGCTCCAGATCGGGGGTTGTACCAAAGCCTTTACACATGCGATCTGCCCGAGTTCACCGGGTATTGAGGCAGCCAACATCTTCTGTTTGAATATGGCAACGTGATTTTGTGAATCAGAGGTCCCATCATAAGTTCTCATGGATGGAACGGTAAATTTCTTGGGGAGATCAATCTTTGCAATTTCATCTGCAAAGGGTGAATCTGCAAAGCTGTCAACTTCTACCTCAGCCACAGAGTCTGGTACTCCAGGTATATTTTCTATTTTGTTGTAGAGTTTTGGATTTCTTGGAGCATAGCCATCATTATTGCTGCTTCAGTTTTGTTTGTTTCATCATCGGAGATGACTGGGGTACCGGATAATGTATCCTTCTCCGGAGTTCCAAAATTGGAAAAGTCTATGTTTTTGATAATGGATGAGAATGGGGTTCCTGGTTCGAATCTGGTCTTAGAGCCCGAAGCCTAATTTTCTAATTTTTTCCTCAGGCTAGACTCAGATTCCTTCAGCCTATTGATTTATGCTTCTGCTTGGGCTGCCTTCTCTTGAATTGCCTCCAGCTCTTTGATTTTAGCCAGGGCAGCCGCTAATTGTTGTTCTGGGGCGAGTTCCACCATTTTTGTATGTGAATATTAAATGGAGAGATGGTAAAAGGAAATTTTTTTTTGATTAAAGAACTAGGTTCCCCACGGTGGGCGCCAATTGTTTTAGCAGGATTTCCTCTAAATGGACCCGGCTTTATTTAAAGAGTGATTTGGGTATCTAGTTCTATAAGTTTTGTATATTGTGAATGAATAATGAGGGAAGACGAAGTGTAAGGAATATCACTTGTATTATTTTGATAAGCTGAATACAAATTTGTATAAGTAAATGAATACACGGGAATGAAAGATAAATTGTAAAGTAGCTGAATAGAAACCAATGAATAATGAATCCCCTTACAAATTCTTGATTACGCTATTTATAATTCTACCAATATTAACGTTACATTATTCTCAACGTTCTTCCCTGTTTGTAGGAGTTGTTGCCAGATTAATAGGGCATGTTCCCTATTAATTCGCTTGACTTTCTTCTTCTTCTTAACGATCTTCGATCTTTCCCGTTTAACATTCATAGATGATGTAGCTTTATAGTTGGACTTGGTCTTCCTTGAGAATAGGACACGGTTATTGACTCATACAACTGCACTTTTTGTTTATCTTCTTAATCCAGCTTGTTTGAATGCCCTGCCAGGCTTATTCTACATTTACCATCAGGCTTCTCTTCCAGGATTTAGTAGTCTGCTTGCTATAATATTCTTTAACAACTAAATAGTAGTTAGATTTGTCCGGTCTCTGGTTGCCTCACTCAGCCTAGTAAGGTCATGCCAGGTTAGAGTCAGACCAGGCTAAACTGGGCCTAACAGTCATCAACCATAAAAGCTTGAGCCTGGATCTGTTGCATAGCAAACTGAACCTCATCCAACCGAGCCCTAACCCCCCTAACCTCATAAACCCCTCCTGATGATTCATCTACCCTTTTATCTTTTCAGGACGACCACCCTCATCCACAACTTCCTCAGGGGATGCCAACTGTACTTCCTGCACAGGCTCCTGAATTTGTACATCACTGTCACTCCTTGTGGCCTCACTACTCTTAGACTTCTCCCCTGTGATTTGGGAAACACGTGCCTTCACCAGGGACAGACCAAAACTAGCTATCCTGGCAGAAGCTCTAGTGGCTGCACGACGAGGCTCTACATCAGTAATATAAACACATGTCCAAAACAAAAATCTTCAAAATAAAAATAAACAAAACTTACTCCCTGACGAGGAAGCCCCTGGAGCTTTAGCACTCTTCACCGGTTTATAAGTACTTCATTTAGCCTTCTTGAAACGAGGCATATGTGCTTGCCCCAGACAGGCAGGCCATGTCCTCTCCTCCTCAGGCAACGCCATAAAAGCTGCAATCCGATCAGCCGACCCCTCAGCATCAGGATTATTCACCCAGTCATTTACTACAAAGACAAAAGCAAGTAATTACACTTCCCAAAATATAGCATCTTCAATCAAAATACAACGCAAAAAAGAAATTACCTCCTTCAACAGCTGGATAATTAAGGTAGTCTAGGTCAGGGGAAATAGAATCAGCCCTGATGAACATATAAGTCTGAGCCCATCCCTTATCATCCCCTGAATTAAAGTTAGTAATCAGGTGAGCCATCTTTGATCTGACTCGAAGGTTGAACCGACCAGTGGAATGACTCTTCAAGTAGTAGACATTCTTGAAATCTTCCTGGGTGATAACCAGCTTATGTTTGGAACATAACTGCTCAACTGAATAAATAATTTTCCAAACCATTGGCATGAGTTGGAATGGAGGGACCCTAATAGCCCTGATCACTTCAGCCATAAAAGGAGAAAGGGGAAGCTGACATCCACCCTTAAATGCCCATTCAAAAATACAGAACCAGCCTGGACTACCCCAATTAGCCCTGACTGGACCACTCTCAGGGATCCAAACCTCATCTTCAGCAGGAATGAGACCCATGCCTTTCAGATAATGCTCAAAGGTTAGTTTCAACTGATTAGCTTCTTGGAAAGAAGCATCCAAAGCCTTAACAGGAGTATATTCAACCCCTTTATATGACATGGATAAAATTTCTGGGGGAGCAACCACCTCCACCACTTCATCCTCAGGGATGATATCTGGGACATCGACAACAGCAGGAACCTTCTCAACTTCAACAGGAACCTTCTCAACTTCAGCAGGAACCTTCTCAACCTCAGCAGGGGCCTTAGAAGCAACCGTCTTTCTCCTGCCTCCAGCCATATTTTATTTTTTGATGAAGATTGATTTTTTGCAGAAGAGAATTCTAGAAAGAGAAAGAAGAAATTAGAAGATTGGAATGTGGAAGCAAAATAAACAAAGTAAGGTATTTATAGCCGCAAAATTAAACAGGCAAGAAAACAAGTGGTTGAGCTTAATCATGACTCTCATAGGGTTTTGTGAATCTACCCTATTTATGGCAATATAGCCGTTACAGAAGCTGAACCAAACGCAACTCCTAATCCGTTTAAGATTCCTACACAATTTCCGCCTGGCCCAAATTTTTATCTCCTCATTCCTGGCCAGACCCAATAAAGGAATAAGTAGATAAGGGGCAATTGTTGGGCCCAGAATTATCCTACCTGACCTGACAAAGACCAGGCAACATTTACAAGGAAACCATGTCAACATTATCCTACCTGACAAAGACCAGGCAACATTATCCTACCTGACCTGACAAAGACCAAGCAAGAAGTACTTCAAGTCAGGCATTGGGAGTATATAGAGAGGCACCAAGCAGGAGAGAAGCACAGGACAAGCAACTACCAGGCCTGGCCTGAAATAAAACCATGTCAGGCATAAGGATAACACCATCAAAGCTGGACATGTGACATGGAAGGCACGATCAGGCCATATAAGTAAAGCCCTTATAAATAAAGAAGACTTATTCAAAAGGAGATAATGGAAGAAAAGGTCAAGAGCAACGGCTGAAATGCTGAAGAGGTCAATCAACTACTTCCGGGTAAATAGGACACGAGTCCTATTTACAAGGAAACCCTAAACAAGCTTGGAAAACCCGCTCCTAAGGCTATTATAAATACAAGAGAAGACAAAAACAAGAGGGACAGACTGGCATACTCGTACTATCACTCCCATTCTTGTATTCAAAACATAATTTAGCAATATCCTTAGCCTGTCATGCCTGATATACAATTACTCTGTCAGGCTACTTAAAATCATAGTAATAATCTCTTCTGGCTTGGTGTCCGTGTTTTTTTCCCTTATTCCCAGAGTTTTTCCACGTATAAAAAATCTTTGTGTCTTTACTTTTTACTTATTTATTTACTTAGCAATATTACTCAGGCAAACTACTTAAGTTAGATCACCCCTTCATAATTCCCCTGGCAGGACGTTTTTGTTCAGTAAAATCCCTGCCAAAACAGTAAGCAAAAGAAAGAAGATTCATTTTCATAGGCACATACGCTGCTCCTAAGGTAGCTCATCAATTCGTGATTTCATTACAATATTTATATTTTGTATAACTACTGCCCTAAGCGTCGGAGGGTTGTTTGCTATGCCATCTGCCAGCCCTAGCAGAAATATTTCTTGCAGGACCGTCATTAAATTCTCTTGCCAGCAGAAGTGGTCACACAGGCTCCAGAACTTGCCACTCTTCCCCCAGATAAAATGGAGCATCCTCCTGCGAAATGCAGGGCGCGGAACGCAGAGAGCAGAGCACAGAACGCTGCCTACAGCAAACTTTCTGCCTACAGAAACAACCTTCTTGCATGCAGATCAGGCCACCCAGCCAGCAGGACAGGTCGCTCCGCCAGCAAACTTTCTGCCTGCAGGAACAACCTTCTTGCGTGCAGATTAGGCCACCTATCCAGCAGGACAGGTCGCTCCGCCAGCAGCTTGTTGATCACCTTGCTTGCAAGATACTCCGCCTTCTAATGAGTATCAGATCGCTCTGCCAGCAGGATCCCAGTGACAGGCGCCTGGTCCTCAACAGGATCCCTATTTCTGGTGTCTGGTCCCTCAACATCTGCCCGACATCTGGCAGTACATAAAAGTTCCTAGCACCCTGAATATGCAGGAGACAGGCAGCAGCCAGAATGCTGCAGAACACCTTCTTATATCAGCTTCCTCAAGCGAAAAATCACCGAAATACATGCTGCCATCAGCCAGGTCCCCTGAGAATCAGAACATGAAATAATAAATGACAAGCAGAAGTGCATGTCCTCCACACCCAAGTTGTGAAAATCATGCAGGGGGCAAAGAATACATATTTCGCGTGGCAACCAGAAACAAGCAGTCCAATGGACAAACTGACTCACAATTGAGAACCTGAAACAAAAGCTAAAAGAAACCGGGGGCAGAAACTTAAAGAACAGTTCAAACACCCTTCAGCCTGATGTTCGGAGGAGAGGAAGTAATACCACCAGAGGTTCTGGTTCCCACCCACAGGTATGAATGTATGGAAGCTGAACAAATCAGCTAAGGACAATACAGTTACCTTGAAGCTGTTCAACCACCTATACAGGCATACAATCCCCTTGAAGGTGTACAATCACCTATACAAGCATACAATCGCCTTAAATATGTAAAACCATCTATACATGCATACAATCACCTTGAAGGTGTACAACCACCTAGACATGCATAGAATCCCACAGGTAGGAATCTCCATACCGGGTTGGAGGCGTTGTTGGCCGTGGTGCGTATAAGTTAATGATCGTGCAAGGTTAATTAATAGACGAGCCATGGAACATACTCCACCTGAAGAGGTATCACTTTTGATAATAAGTAGAGTTTAGTGTACAGAGTAGTGTATTAAGAAAAACCAAAAAAAAAAAAAACCAGTAGCAGGCATAATACTAATTTTGTGTCGTTTTCTTTTCTTTTGTTTCTTTAAACTTTGAAAACTACTATTGGAGTTGTGTGGTCTGTAAGCTTACTGGGACCATAATTTCTCTGGCACCCCATGAGACAACATCAGGTACTTCACATCGCCATGGTAGGATTTCCTATTATCAGGCTTCTCTAAATGCATCATTCTGGACTCTAATATCTATGGTACATTGAAAGTATAGCTAGCAGGACTGTCAACTGAAAATGCGGGGTGACAAGGCACATGGCACTCCAACATGCCTAACCTACATTTCTCCATTAGGAGCACCCTCACCAGGCGGCCTGTGGAACATACGAAAGGGAGCCTGGCTGACAGCTAAAAGCTCATCCAGCTACCCTGAATACCACCCCTTGGACGTAGCTCGTAATCAACGCAATCAATCAGTGCCCCAACCTGTATGCACACACATATGGAGCGCAGGGATCTCTGAGCTACCAGAATCCTACAACGCCCCATTGGTCCTAGAATGACGATAAACTTGCCTAAAGTACGCCCCTATTGGCTTTAAACATGATGAACACACCTTGCGTCATGAACAAGGTTAAGTAATCAAACGCGGCATATGTCTAAATCAGCCCCTTGGGTTGACACAACAGCTAGCTAGGTCTAAATCAGCCCCTCGGGTTGACACGGCCACCCCTAGTCTAAATACGCTCCTTGGGGAGCCACGACAAGCAATGTATTTGAAAACACTTACCAAGACTTGCAACTTACAAAGTCAAGTCCCCAAAACATTTCAACAGTCCTAGAACGACGATAAACTTACCTAAGGTATGTCCTACAATGACTTAACACTTACACCTACCCCTTGGCCAGGGGCAGGTGTATTTATCATCCTTTAAAACATGTCTTGTCCCCGCAGACAAAGACAAAACATATAGGCATGGTTGACATTGCATTCACAGCATACTATAGCCCCTATCATACATTAGAGGGTCCTCGCATGCACATGCATTGCATTACTGACATTTTGCAGGTATCACCTACATGACAAATGCACAATAAACTTGTGCCAACTACCAGAATCACCCTTGGTGACACCAGATAACAGGATGGTAAGGGCAGGTGGAAACTATTCCTCCTGAGTAGCTATCAGCAAGATCCCAGTGTTAGGCATCTGCTCCCCAGCATTTGCCAGCAGGATCCGAGCATCAGCCATCTAGTCCCTAGTGTCATACATCTTCTCTCTGACATCTGCCAGCAGGATTTCAACATCAGCCTTCTGGTCCCTAAAGTCAGCCATCTAGTTTCTAGCATCAGCCATCTGGTCCCCAGAGTCAGCCATCTGGTTTCCAGCATCAGCCTTCTGGTCCTCAGAGTTAGCCATCTGGTTCTAGCATCAGACGTCTGGTCCCTAGAGTCAACCGTCTGGTCCCCAAAGTCAGCCATCTGGTTCCCAGCATCAGTCGTCTGGTTCCCAGCGTCAGCCGTCTGGTCCCCAGCGTCAGCCAGCAGGATCCCAATGTCAGCCATCTGGTTCCTAGCGTCTGCCATCTGGTTTCCAGCGGCAACCAACAGTGTCCGCCTTCAGGAACCCAGCGTCCATCATCAGATTCCTGGCGTCCATCAAGTTGAGCTGAGCATCCTTCAGCAGAAATCCGCATGAAATCCGCTTGCTAGCATAGTATGCTAGCATAAATCTACCGGTTGGCATCTCTAGAACATAAGCTTGCATCTGCATCCAGATCAGCATAACTAAGGAGAGTCAAAAATCAGTCTACCAGAACAATGGAGTGTGGTTCAGTAGAAACAAGTAGATCGGGGCACCAGAATGATAGGTACAGAACAGGGGTGTAGAATTATCTTAAATGTATCTACCAGGAGTCACACCTGGCAGGCTGTCAGCAGCTTGCTCCAGCGGAAATTCTGCAGTATATCCTACCAGAACTTCAGTAGTCTGTTCCAGCAGAGTTTCAGCTGCCTACTCCAGTACAGTTTCAGCAGTCCCCTCACGCATAAGTTCTGCAGTCTGTCCTAATAGAGTTCCAGCAGAGTTATAGCATCCTCCTCTGGCAGGGTTTTAGCGCTTTCTTTTGGCAGAATGGCAGTATCTTGTTCCAACAAAGTCTCAGCGGCTGAATCTAAAAGGGTAGCAGAATGACGAATAGCAGGCAGAATTTGAAGAGTCAATATCCCTCCTCAACGAAGCTGAGAAGCGAAATTGGGGGCAAACTTTTTGGGCCAAAATTCACTATTTGGCCTAAGCTACGTGGCACGAGACGAGTGGGTAATTAATTAAGCAAATGGACCCATGTCATACACGGGGGAGTCAGGCCCACGGACCGAAGGAAGAAGAACTCGGCTTGGACTGAGATATCGACAAGACCACGAGTGAGAAAAGGAAGTCCAAATTGTTACCAAATTCTGAATAAGGAAAGTTCAAATTGATACCAAACTTAACCTTGAGGAACAAGGAAACTAAGTGGGAAACCCTAATAAACCCACTAGGGTTTATTCACTATAAATACAAGTAAGCAAGGAAGAGAAGGGATCCATATTCATTCAGCATAAAAGACAACTAAACCTAAACCACCAACTGATACACATTAAACCAACTCAATCCCACCCAAATATATGACCGTCATCATTTAGTATTGACACGTCATAGAAGCGTTTTCCAAGGCTACTTGTTGGGCCAAGAATTGTCCTGCCTGATCAGACAAAAGTGAGGAAAAGAAATACCAAGCCTAGCTTGAATGGAAGTAACTCAATACAAAGCATACTATACCCAGGCAGGTGCCAGCCAGGAGGGAAAGACAGGTTAGGCCATCTGTCCAGGCCAGACTTGAAGGAATAACTCAGACCTATTCAATAAAATCTACGAAGAGTGTAGAGCAGTTGTTGGAGCAAAGATAGTGGCAGGCAGTTTTGTGGAGTCAAACAACTACCTTCGGGTAAATAGGGCAAGAGGCCTATTGCCTAGGAACATCCAAAACAAACGTTAAAGAGCCATTGCAAACAAGATATAAATAGCAAGCAGAAGAAAGAAGAAAGGGCATCGACTATTTACTCGTCCTTACTCTCGTTTCTTTATTGTAATCACTTTAAGCATATTTACTAAGCATCTATACTCTACCTCTAGCCTGACATACACATTCCCTGTCAGGATACACTAAAAGATAGTATTACTCCCTCTCGGCTTGGTGCCCGTGATTTTTTCCGTTATTCCCAGGGTTTTCCACGTACAAATCTCTGTCTTTTACTTTATTGTTCGTTCTTGAATCTATCAATCGTACTAGTCAGGCATAATTATTTGAGTTAGATTACCCTGCAATTAAATCGTTGGCAAGACTTTATCTCTGTGTGAAATCTTGCTAAAATAATTGGCGCCCACCGTGGGGCATCTAGCTAAAAAATAATCAAAACCTAATCCCAAACAACACAAAAACTCTTCCAAAAAATGACTGGAGACAGTATAGAACAACAACTGGTTGCCGTTAAACAACAACTACTGGATATGGAGCAACTGAAGCAGAAAATGGCCCAGGCTAAAGCTGAAGTCCAGAAACAGAAAGATTCAGAGTCCAACCTGAAGCAAAAGCTAGGAGATAAAGCTTCAGGCTCAAAATTGAAGATTCAGCCTGGAACACCATTTTCTTCAATCATCAGGAATATTGGTTTCTCCAACTTTGGTACTCCAACTCCATCCACAACCAAAGTAGGGGATCTTGATTCAGACTCAGAAGAAACCCCAAATGAAGAGACTATCCCAGATCAAACTAATGTAGCCATAATGACGGCCATGGTCCAGGAGATCCAGAAACTCCATGAGAAATTTGAAAAGATCCCTGGAATACCTACAAGCATTAAGGAAGCCAATCCTGAAAGCTATGCTGACTCTCTCTTCGTGGATGAGATAGCTAAGATATATCTGCCTAAAACGTTTGTGGTACCATCAATGAGAACCTATGATGGAACTGCACATCCTCAAAACCATGTAGCCTACTACAAACAGAGAATGTTGGCAGCCTCTATATCCAGTGAGCTACGACAAGTATGTATGTAGAAAGGCTTTGCAACAACCCTGATCGGGCCTGCCCTTCAATGGTACATAAAACTTCCAAATGGAAGCATCAAGTCCTTTGTAGATCTGATAAACCCGTTCAACATCTAGTTTACCAGTAGTAGGGAGCTCGAAAAGAGATCCAGTGACTTGTACAGAATCAAGCAAAAGCCTAGCGAGACAATCAAAGCATTCCTGACCAAATTCAACAAAGAGAAAGTATCAATCCCCAGATGTGATGTTGGAATAGCCGTGGAAGCTTTTAGGCAGGGGCTACCACTGGATAACGATTTCTATGATGAGCTTACCATGAAACCTTGCCTAACATTTGAATACGTACAGGCAAAGGCACTTGGCTACATCAGGCTGGAAGAAGATAAAAGCTTCAAAGCTGAAACCACTGACAGTGTTTCAGGATATGAAAGATCTAACAAGAAAAGTTCTAATCACAAGGGAAGCAGCTCCAGACCACCCCCCTACACCAAGCCTGACAGATCAGAAGTCAACTATGCTCATGAGCAACGAGGTAACTCTTATACTTATCCACCTATTCAGAAATATAACTTCTCTGTAGATACTGCATGACTCATCAAAAGGCTTGACAACATGAGAGACATTGTCAAGTGGTCCAAAAAGACGGACAATCCCAACACAAGGAAAGACACAACAAGATGGTGTGAATTTCACATGGACATAGGACATACCATAGAAGAATGCCTGGGTCTACGCAAACAAGTGGCTTACCTGCTAAAGAAAGACTACCTGAATGATTTAATGCCATCGACGAACAGGGAGGACAGCGGATCAAGGAAGGATCAGGAAAGACCACAACATGATCTGCCCCAGCACCACCAATCTATGAAGTCAAATTCATCAATGGAGGATCTGAGATTTGTGGCCTGACTAGCTCACCTGCAAAGAAAATAGTCAGGGAGTCCAAAATAAAATCTCCTTTTAAACCTAGAAACTTACCTCAAATTACTTTTGACGATACTGATATGCAGGGAATCTCGGACATCCATCATGATAACCTGGTCATCACTATGCAAATTGGCATTACACGTGTCCTGAGAATCCTAGTAAATGGTGGCAGCTTAGTCAACCTAATCATGCTTGATGTCCTGAAAGCCATGAAGATCAATGAGGACCAGATCATAAAGAAGTCAAATGTCTTGGTAGGATTCAGTGGTGAAACCAAGAACACTCTAGGATAAATCTACCAGCCAACCTATGTTGAAGGAGTCTCATCATATGAAATATTTGGGGTCCTGGACTGCCTCTCATCCTACAACGCAATCTTAGGCAGGCCTTTGATCCATAATGTCAGAGCCATTACTTCAACCTACCACTAGTGTGTCAAAATACCAACGGAGTGGGGAATAGCAACCATCATAGGTGAACAACAATCTGCCCAGGAATGTTACACCGAATCATTAAAACCTTCCAAGGCAGGTAAGTCTCTCGCTTAACAATTACAGTACCCTGTCAGGAGCACTTATGTGACAGAAACCCAAATGGAAATAGATCAAGTAGTATTAGACCCTGAGTACCCTAACAGGTATGTACTGGTGGGATCTGATGTCCCTGATAATGTCAGACCAGAACTAGTAAGTTTCCTTAAGAATAAGTCTACATGTTTTTCCTGGTCACACTTTGATATGACTGGCATAGATGCTAATATTATTACCCATAAACTTAATATTGACACTTCTTTTAAGCCTGTAAAGCAGAAAAGGAGAAAATTTGCCCCTGAACGCAATACAATCATTAACGAAGAGGTGGACAAACTCCTAGACATGGGAATGATCAGGGAAGTAATGTACCCTAAATGGTTGGCCAATGTGGTCATGGTGCAAAAGAAGAATGGCAAGTGGAGAGTCTGTGTAGATTACACAGATCTCAACAAAGCCTGTCCAAAAGACCCATTCCCACTCTTTCACATTGATGCAATAGGAGATGCTACAGCTGGGCTTGAACTGCTAACGTTCATGGATGCCTCAAGTGGATTCAACCAAATCAAAATGCATCCAGCTGACCAGGAAAATACTGCATTCATCATAGAAAGGGGCATATATTGCTACACAGCAATGCCCTTTGGCCTGAAAAATGCAGGGGCAACCTACCAACGCCTGGTTAATATGATGTTCAAAGACCAAATTTGCGACACAACGTAGGTCTACATAGACGACATGGTGGTCAAATCAAAGAAGGCTGAAGATTATGTGA
The DNA here is from genome assembly GCF_048544455.1 of Silene latifolia. Taxonomy (NCBI): domain Eukaryota; kingdom Viridiplantae; phylum Streptophyta; class Magnoliopsida; order Caryophyllales; family Caryophyllaceae; genus Silene; species Silene latifolia. Next base: position 39,110,306 of record NC_133538.1, read on the forward strand.
AGGACCTGGAAATAGCCTTCAAAATCCTGAAAGAATTCAATATGAATCTCAACCCCTTCAAATGCCATTTTGGAGTGTCATCAGGCAAATTCTTAAGGTACATGGTGACAAAAAGAGGGATTGAGGCCAGCTTAGATCAAATAAAAGTCATCCTGGAGTTGGAATCTCTTAAGTCAGTCAAAGATATCTAAAGATTGACATGAAGAGTTGCAGCCCTAAACAGATTCATATCCAGATCATCTAAAAGATGCAGATCATTCTATAACCTTCTCATGAAGAACAAGTCGTTCAAATGGATGCCTGAACATGAAACAGCCTTCCAAGAATTAAAGACTTACCTGGCCACTCCTCCACTATTGGCCAAACCTAACAAAGGAGAACCTCTGACGGTCTATCTATCATTCACTGAGACAACAGTAAGTGGAGTCCTGACCAAGGAGGTTGAAGGCTAACAACACCCCGTCTACTATGTAAGTAAAAGTCTCCTTAATGCATAAATAAGGTATGGATTACTTGAAAAATATGTACTTGCATTAATTGTATCCTGCACAAAACTCAGACCTTACTTTAAGAGTCACCCAATAATAGTCAGGACCAATCTTAATATCAAGTCTGTCCTCAGAAAACCTGAACTCTCAGGCAGAATGGCAAAGTGGTGAGTACAACTCAATATTTATGACATAACCTTTGAACCTAACACAACAATTAAATCCCAGGTTTTAGCAGACTTTATGGCCGATTTCAGTCCCAACCTAGAACCAGACCTCATAAAAGAGGTCAATCAACTAGACACCCAAAAATAAGGCCAGGAATGGACCTTACACGTAGATGGAGCAACCAATATGAGAGGAACTGGCCTAGGGCTAGTACTCAAATCACCACAAGGGGATTTAATAGCTCAGGCTATCAGTTGTGAATTTAAAGCAATAAATAATGAAGGTGAATATGAAGCCATGTTATCTGGATTCAAGGTATGTATAGATCTGTCGTAAAAAATCTCAAGGTAAAAACTGACTCACTTTTAATTTCCAATCAAGTCAAAGGAACCTACGCTACAAAGGATTCAAAAATGATTCTTTATTTAGACTATGTCAAAAACCTTTGTAAAAAGTTTAGTTCATTTGACATTGATCAGATACCAAGAGACTTAAACACCCAGGCTGATGCTCTAGCCAGCCCGGGATCAAATTTCAGCCCTGCTATATTTGACAAGATACCTATTATTCACCTGCTCGAACCAACCATTACAAAACCTGACCAACCTTGTCCCATCATTGAGGACACAAAGTCCTAGACCAAACCATATTATGATTGTTTCTTATAGGGGATCCTACCCAAAGACAGGCATGAAGCAAGGGCCCTTAGAATTAAAGCCACCTATAACATTATAAATAACACTTTGTTTAAAAAGTCTCAGGCTGGACCCTACCTGCGATGCCTGGAGCCGCATTAGGCCAAACAAGTTATTGAGGACATACATGATGGATACTGTGGAAACCATAAAGGAGGCAGAAGCTTGGCAAGCAAAGTTCTAAGGACATAATACTTTTGGCCAACCGTAAGAGCTGACTGCCTAGCTTACAGCTCAAAATGTGAAGCCTGTCAACTTCACTGCCCATTCATTCATCAACCATCGGAGCTACTACACTCCATTTTAGCCCCCTTACCATTCATGAAGTGGGGAATGGACATTATAGGCAAGCTACCTCAAGCCCCAGGACAAAAAGTCTACATGCTAGCCATGACTGACTACTTTTCAAAATGGATAGAGGCAGACTCATACAGACAAGTCAAGGAGAAGGATGTCATATCATTCATTAAGAGAAACATCATATGTAGATATGGCATTCCCTCTGATACGTGAATATTGTATAGTCTTTTTAGCCTATTTTAGCACGTATTTCTATGCATTTTTGTACTGTTTATATAGTATTATGCCTCGAATTGGCTACTTTGGTTCGTTTTGTTCGTTTTGTAGAAATGAACGCGAAAGTAGTAGAATCGTACCATTTTTCCTCCTTTTTGCATGCATTTTGAGGAGACGGGATTTTCCAGAGTGAGATACTGCATTGGAATGCGTGAAGGCACGATTTACGAGGCAGTCGGTGACGAGAGTGGGCTGATTTGAAGGAAGAAGACTCGATCGAGTGGTTTTATTACACGATCGAGCAGTTTTTATGGCCTCAGTTGATCGATCGAGTAGTTAATTACTCGATCCAGAAGTGCTGAAAAGAGAGTTACTCTATCGAGTAACTATTCTACTCGATCGAGTAGATTTTCTGGTGTTTTGCTCGATCGAGTGGATTTATTCTACTCGATCGAGTGGTTTCTGTTGGCGTGGGCTTTAATTAGCCCGTGAGTTGTTTTAAGTTGATAAACATAGTTATTTTCCTATTTAAGCACACTTTAGCTAGGTCATTAGGACCTAATCTTTACTTAGCTTTTATCTATTCTTCACAACAAGACTGCATTACTTTTCCTCTTCACTGTAACCTTTTTTTCCGGATTGTTTCGCTTGGATTTGTGTGTTCTTTACGCCGGATTCGCACGATTGTAATCTTCTTCTCCCATCTTAATAATAATCTCTATTTCGATTGGTTAAATTACTTGTTTCGCATCATTTATTTTCTGCCCTAATTTTCTTTTATGCACTTTATTATTTATTTCATTATGTTTATTGTTAGTTCATTGTTTGTTGTTAGTTTTGATAATATTAATAGCGATATGAGTAGCTAAGTGTAATTCATGTTGGGATTAGGGGATCTACGGTAGAAATGTGACGATGTAGTAAATAGTTTAGATGAGTTAATTGTGAGACTCTGTCACCATAGCAATTTAACTGTATTTTTACCGACGTAGTTGAGTGCATGCTTCTGCGTCATCCCTTTAATCTGGCTAAAATTAATCCTGGATCGGAAGATTGGACTAAATAGGCCTGCTATGAACAGTAGACTACCCTGACGAGGACGGAAGTTAAGTTAGTGGAAGTTTAGGGTAGAAAGTGGACCGGAAGAACTTTTCCATATCCGTCTCGCATTAATTTGTCTAAGTTGTTTACAGTTGAGTCACTGGACTACCGTAGTGAACCGAAATCCTGACATGACCTTTCTCTATTTGATAGTTTAAATCTATTTTCCTGCCTTTATTGCTCTTGTCTTTACTTCTCTTCCCGTTAAACATTCTAGTTTAGAAAACCAATTTAAACAACCCCCCATTTGTGACCAAATAAATGGACTTCTACAGATATCTTGCCTCCCTGAGGAGATCGACCTGACTTCACTAGCTATATAGTTAGTTTAGTTAGTTTATTTTTGATAGGTATACGACAGACGTATCAAATTTTGGCGCCGTTACCGGGGAGGCAATTGCCCTATCTGTCTTTGTTTCGTTTATTTTATCCGTCTCAGGGAATTTTTATTCCTTGAGGCAGTTCTTATTTATTTTATTTCAGTGTTGTTTATGTCTAGGTCAGACAGGTTTGAGTTAGTTTCAGCTGATTCAGAGCCAGAGAGACTATTCAGGTATAGACTCCGTCTGTAGAGAAAATCACGAAAGGAAGACTTGAGTACTTTCGAGCCAGAGCTACATCATTCTCTTTTCGCAGAAGACCAGTCTTTAGTAGAAGACATTCCTATTTCTGCCGATCAACAAGTAAAGATGCCGAAACTTGCTAGTCACTCAGAGCCTAAAGCAGCCTCAATTCCAAAGGGTTTAAATCTCCAGACTGAGGATGGGAATACATTCGACATCCGTCCTTCCTATATCAATCTGGTGGAAAGAAATCTCTATAGAGGTGTGGCAGGTGAAGACCCAAGGAAGCACATGGAGGTTTTTACAGACTACTGTTCTACTATCCCTGCCACAAAGGGGTAACTCAAGACAAGATTAAGGAGGTTTTGTTTCCTTTTTCTTTGATCGACTCAGCCAGGGAGTGGCTGAGTGATTTGGACCGCACAGCTGAAGGAGTTACAAATTGGGAGTCTCTTGCTCTTGCCTTTTACAAGAGATATTTCCCTCCACAGCGCACCAATCAGCTGAGGGCCAAGATTACCAGTTTCAAGCAGGCTCCCAATGAGACTTTATATGAGGCATGGTCCCGATTCAAGAAATTGGTGAGGTCTATTCCTCACCATGGATTTGACCCGTGGCTTCTGTCTAACCAGTTCTACAATGGGCTGTACGATGACCACAGAGCCATACTTGATACGTCATCTAATGGGAGATTCCAGGAAAGTAGCGACGATGATAAGGGATGGGCCCTTATTGAAGAGATGGCGAATCACAGTGCTGAGTATGGAAACCCGAGGGATGGTATTAGAACAGTTCATGCAGTCGATAAGCAGGTTGTGGCTCAGCTGGAAGCCATGAATGCTAGATTTGACAAGTTGGAGTTACATTCTGCTGGGAAGCCTCAGACGGTCCATATGCTTACTAGAGGGGAGACCGTCACATGTGAGAGGTGTGGGAGCAATGACGGTCACACTGTTGTTGGCTGTCTTACGGAGAAGGAACAAGTCCTTGCCTTTCAACAATATAGGCAAGGAGGAGGTTCATATTACAACAACCAAGGGGCAGTCCATCCCAATTTGAGGTGGATTAGTCAAAATGTGCTCAATCCTACCCCTCCTCCGCACCAGCAGCAGCCGTATGTTCCTCCATATAAGAATCAACAAGGCTTTCAGAAGCCTCCTTCCTTCCCTCCTCCCAATCACGGAGCATCATCTTCTGGAGGGGTGAGTGAGATTGGTGAGCTAAAGACTATGCTGCAATCTTTTACAAAGCAGTGGCAGTTGAGTGATCAACAGAAAGATGCATCCATCAAGGCACTTGAAACTCAAGTCGCCCAATTAGCCGCGAACCAATATGCAATGAAACCGGGTCATTTACCGTCACAAACTGACAAAAATCCACATGAGACGGTAAATTTAATTAATTTGATTAGCGGTCGTTCATATGAGGGACCGAAAGTGCTGAAATCAGACCCGAGGAAGGAAACAATAGCTGATGAACAGTGTTCTTTCAAAGGAAATGAGCTAACGGCTAAGAAGGTACTCGATCGACTAGTTTTTGGAGGTCGATCGAGTAGATTTGCTGAAGAAACTACTCGATCGAGTGGAATTTCTACTCGATCGAGTGAACAGGAAAAGCCAACTGCTCGATCGAGTGAATTTTCTACTCGATCGAGTGATGCTGTTGAGGAAACTACTCTATCGAATGGGAATTTTGGTCGATCGAGTAGTATGGATAACGGACAGCTTGATCGAGAGCCTGCTAGTGCTTGATCGAGTGAGAAATCGCCTGAAAGACCTCGTTCGAGAGGAAAGAAGCGTCCAAAGGATACAGAGCTTGATCCGGCTGACACGCTGGAAGAGAGAAATAAGGGACTCGAGATACCCATCACAGTTCCCTTCCCGAGGCGTCTGTAGAATACTAAAGCTAATCAACAATTCGGCAAATTTGCCAAGATCCTGAGAACCTTGCAGGTCACTGTGCCATTCGCCGAAATGCTGACACAGGTACCCTCTTACCTTAAATTTATGAAAGAAATTTTATCGCGTAAGAGGCACATTAGTGATAATGAGACAGTAGCCTTGACTGAGGTAGGGACGGCCCTAGTTCAGAATAAGTTACCTCCCAAACAGTCAGACCCGGGTAGTTTTTCGATTCCGTGTCATATTGGTACCCACTTGATTGATAACGCGTTATGCGATCTTGGCGCTAGCGTGAGTGTCTTATCGCTGTCTCTGGCTAAGAGACTTGGTTTGACAAAGTTTAATTGCACCAACATGACTGTTCAGATGGACGATCATAGCATATCACGGCCAATAGGTGTAATAGAAGACGTACCTGTTAAGATCGGGAGGTTCTTTATTCCCGTTGACTTCGTTGTACTTGACATCCCCAAAGATGGACATACCCCTATTAGTTTAGGGAGACCATTTTTATCTACTGCGCGTGCAGTAATAGATGTCGGGGGCAAGACATTGACTTTTCAGGTTGGGGACGAGGAGCTGATATTCCATCAGTCTAAGTTCCGGAGGGCTCCCATGCAAGCTCAGCCTTGCAACGCCCTCTCTACTATTGACACTCAAAATGAAAATTTGGAGCATTGTGCTGCTATTGTGACCCCTCCGCCTAAGGTTGAGAGCAAAAAGGAGGAAAGTTCGTCTGTTTTCCTTGCTGTAGGTACAGATGAAAACAATGAAGGAGCTGTCAAAGGGCATTCTGAAATTAATGTCAGTCAAGTTGGGAGTGATGGTGTTAAAGCCGGTGAGAAAGGAGTAAGAGTGAGAAAAGTTCGAGCATATGTAGATGTGAACTATTCTCCTCCGAATGATTCAAGTTTAAGCTCATGGAAGCTGAAGAGGACGATCAATGTTGCTGAGGTGACGTCCTCCAGTCAGGAGCCCTCCGAGGGGCTACTGAATTGCTTTGGGAAGTGAGCGCGGAAATGCCCCATGTACCATCTTGTATAAACAATTTTTGAATTTCCGTTGAATTTCTTTTATTGCTTTTAATTAGGACAATTAGAATTCCGACAATTTTTAGCATAGATAGAGACTTTAGAGTGTTACTTTGCGTATTTGGTATTTTGGGATACTTTTGCAAGTGTTTTTATGCAGGTTTGGGGAATTTTACGCAAATTTAAAGGAAGAAGGACGAATTCAAGAACTTACACGAGAAAAAGAACTCAATCGAGTACTTTTTAAACTCGATCGAGTGGATTCTGTTCGATCGAGTAATGCCATATCAGTCGATCGAGTAAAGCAGAAATGGGGAGTTATCGATCGAGTAAAATCTACTCGATCGAGTAGATGGATCCATAAAGTCCTCGATCGAGTAGTTCTAAACTACTCGATCGAGTGAAATCACAAGAGAAGCAGGGAGTTTTTCCTTTAACTCCTTTACTTTTGACTCTTTATTCATTTTTCCCCAATTTTTCGACATCCCTTCCTATTTGCGATTAAAAACACTTCCCCTATTTCTTTTGCCCTTTTACCAAATCCGTCACCTACATTGTGTTCATTGTTAATTAATTGACAAAAGCCCTCTACTTTCCCCTTCATTCGTGTTGCTTTACTCGGTTTATTGATGGATTAGGGTTCCGCGTTTTTCATTCGAAAATCGCCCAATTTTCTTATTTCTTATCGATTAATTCTTATTTGTAGGATATCTAGCATCAAGTAAGTAATTCCTACACCTTATAGCATTTTAATTTCATTCATTATGCCTTTTATGAAGTGTATTAGGAATTAGGGTTTCGATTTCGGTTTTGGGTCGAAATTTTCGACTTAAATTTCATTTCCTTGTTTAATTTACACTACTTGATGCTTAATTCCCATGCCTCATATATTCTTACATGTTTAATTCGAATTTTGCACGAAATTTGCGTTTAGGGGTCGTTACAGTCGAATTTTTCGACTGAAACCTGGTTTTCGACTGTAAGCTTGGTTTTTGCTGCTGTCATATGCTTCGTCAACGTCATTTGTTGCTTAACTGCTGTTGTTGATGCTTGCTACCTCTCCCCTCTCGCTTTTTATCCATTTTCATTCGAATTTTTGAGGAATTTTGGGAATTTTAGGGCTGCAGTCGATTTTTTCAACTCTTTGGGAATTGTCATGCTGTTTTCACGCTGTTTTCATGCTGTTTAGCCGCTGTTTTCTTATCAATTCCCCTGCCCTATTTATTCAGGATGGATTCTAGCTCAATGCCTTCATCGAGCTCTTCTGCCAGTCCATCTCTGTCTCTAGACTTGGCCTAGAACGGGAACGTCCACGACCTCGGCCCCGGCCTCTAGAACCCGAAGTAGAAGCCCGTCCAGTGACGGTGCGAGGGACTAAGGCCGCTCTAAAGGCAGCTGCAACTGCAGGTGACTCCGCCACAGGTGTGCTCACCATGGCTGGAGTAGACTTGGCCTCTCCTCTACGGGGGACGCTACCGCCCCTAGGAGGGTCATTGTTCAGCTTTGGCGGACCTTGGCCCAGACCACCTTTCCCGAGCGAAAGCTCGCACAGGTCCACCTTCTCCCTGCCCGTTACTTTCTTAGACAGATGGGGAGCACCATTTTTGGCCAAAAGGAGACAAACAACATCAACAACAACGAGCTCTCCATTTTAGGCGGTTACCTGAACATCGACTGCGAGGGTCCCTTTACCCTCAACATCGCCTATCTGACCACCCAATACTTCTAGGCCCAGGGGCTGAAGCTCACGGGATCTATTGCCTGCGGTGGCATGGCCACCATTCTTGCCCGTTCCCTTTTCCCCGTCTGGCCCCGTGACTTACCGTACCTCCCGGGAGAGAGGTACTTGAGCCTGGATGCCATGCACTGTCAGCATTGGCTGACCACCGACTACCAGACATGGAAGATAGACGGTTCCTTGTCTGTAGACCTACCTTGTGACACTCTCCCCCGTCTAGCCCCTTTGCCTACTGTCGCTAGAGGCGCCCGACTTCCACGACTGCCTGACAACCGCCTTCCACTCCGACCACCTCCCACTTTACCCGCCGCCAAGAAGCGGCGTAGACTTGAGACTGGAGAGGGGTCAACATCTTCTGGGAGTGTCCAGCCTTCCACATCCACTCCCATTCCGACCCCTACTCCCACTCCTACTCCTGCACCCATCGACCAGACACAGGCACAACCGGTCCTACCGGTTAATTTTGTACCTCCACCACCCTTTGAGGCGTCCTCGGTCATGGACCAAGGGCGTCGTGAAGGTTTACTAGTTGAGATTGTAGAGAGACATGCTCGTATGGAACGGGACTTAGCTTTGACTTTGTTCCCTCTATACGAGTACCACTTGAGTCGACACCGTCCGATCCCAGAGGGTTGGCCACACCCTTCCTTTTACCGGTACCCAGCTGAGAGGTACCCGGAGCCTGTTGAGGAGGAGGTGGAGGACGAGGACCCTGAGGTGGCAGTGGAGAGAGCTTGAGCTGAGCAGAGGAGGAGGAGAGAGGAGGAGGAGGATCCGGAGTTCCGTGACGACGAGGCCGATGAGTAGCTACTGGTCTACTCACTTCCCTAGTTTTCTGGCTGGTTTGGGGAAGTTCGTGTTTTATATGTACATCTTACTCTTTTATTTTTGTTTCCTTTTTTTTTTTATTGTTTTTATTCTTTATTGGTTGTATATTCTCGTTCCCCTGTATATATCTGCTGGTGTATGCTGGAGGACAACGAGGGCGTTGTCCGTTTTGGTTTGGGGAGTGTATTGGATTCTTTTGAGTCTGTATTTGCATTTGTTTTGCATTTAAGTTTGTTTATTTCAGCTTGCATCGTTTTTTTTTCATTAAAAAATTCAAAAATAAAAAAAAATTAGAAAATTTCAAAAATTCAAAAATATTCACGTTTATTTTTGCATATAGGTTGAGTTTTAGAGCCCATAACTGATGACATTCATGACCGGTTCATTAGGAATTGAGAGTAGTACTCCTTGCATAGCATATTCATCATTTTTGCACTTTTATGACATTCAATTTCTTGACAAATGCACACATTCGGGTTTGTGGTTAGTGTCACATGCAGGGAGTTGCTTGCAAATTTTCCCCCTTTCCTTATATTTTTCACCAATTTAGCTCCACATAAGCCAAAACTTGCCTTTTTGACCCATTAGCTACATCCCAAACTGAGCCTGCCTAGTCAAGCTAGTTTAGTATGTCTTTTGTGGTATGTTTTCCGTCTGCAGTTTAGCCCGTATTTATTTGTATGGAGTTGGTGTAAATAGAGGCGGGAGAAAAAGTAAAAAAAAAAAAAAAAAAAAAAATAATAATAATAATAATAATAAGGGGTTTGATTTGATTCATTTAGACGGTGTTAAAAAGGAAATTTTGTTACTGTCTAACTCCTCCATTCTTATTCCATATTTTTGAGGAGATTGTGTATGAGTTTAGTGAGCCGTGTGCCAAATGAAGGGCACTTGTATTCTATTTTTCAGTCAGTTGAGATTCGGATGGTTTATTATGGTCCTATTAGGAACTAGCTTGACGCTTTTACCTCCACATTAAAATAACTTGTTTTGCCTTTTCTCACCTGAACCTCACTATTCCCATATTATTTGTAAGCCCTCGGCTGTGACGGACATTTTTTGTTGGAGTGTGTGCATTAGTACTTGAATTGTCTTTCATTTTTGTTGCATGCATGCTATGTAGGTCGCAGTTAAGTGAGTGACTGTCTTTCCTTCTCTCTTTTACATATAACATTCACCCTTTGCTTCATGAGAGAAGAGTGACCAAGAGAGAGTCCGATTTTGTTGGTCTTGCAAGGTCGATAGGTTGGCTATATTTCTGAACAGGTTATAACTCGTTTGCGTATTGACTGCTTAACTATAACTGTTAGTTTTTGTTGCATTAAATTGGTTCAAGTAGACAAGTTAAGCTAGCTCTGAGTTTTCATTTCCGTTCCATTAGTTGCATTTTAGTTTACTCGAGGACGAGTAAAGGTTCGGTTTGGGGAGATTTGATACGTGCATATTGTATAGTATTTTTAGCCTATTTTAGCACGTATTTCTATGCATTTTTCTACCGTTTATATAGTATTATGCCCTGAATTGGCTACTTTTGTTCGTTTTGTCCGTTTTGTAGAAATGAACGCGAAAGTAGTAGAATCGTACCATTTTTCGTCCTTTTTGCATGCATTTTGAGGAGACGGGATTTTCCAGAGTGAGATACTGCATTGGAATGCGTGAAGACATGGTTTACGAGGCAGTCGGTGACGAGAGTGGGCTGATTTGAAGGAAGAAGACTCGATTGATCGATCGAGTAGTTAATTACTCGATCCAGAAGTGCTGAAAAGAGAGTTACTCGATCGAGTAACTATTCTACTCGATCAAGTAGATTTTCTGGTGTTTTGCTCGATCGAGTGGATTTATTCTACTCGATCGAGTGGTTTCTGTTGGCGTGGGCTTTAATTAGCCCGTGAGTTGTTTTAAGTTGATAAACTCAGTTATTTTCCTATTTAAGCACGCTTTAGCTAGGTCATTAGGACCTATTCTTTACTTAGCTTTTATCTTTTCTTCACAACAAGACTGCGTTACTTTTCCTCTTCACTGTAACCTTATTTTCGGGATTTTTTCGCATGGATTTGTGTGTTCTTTACGCCGGATTCGCACGATTGTAATCTTCTTCTCCCTTCTTAATAATAATCTCTATTTCGATTGCTTAAATTACTTGTTTCGCATCATTTATTTTCTGCCCTAATTCTCTTTTATGCACTTTATTATTTATTTCATTATGTTTATTGTTAGTTCATTGTTTGTTGTTAGTTTTGATAATATTAATAGCGATATGAGTAGCTAAGTCTAATTTATGTTAGGATTAGGGGATCTACAGTAGAAATGTGACGATGTAGTAAATAGTTTAGATGAGTTAATTTTTAGACTCTGTCACCATAGCAATTTAACTGTATTTTTACCGACTTAGTTGAGTGCACGCTTCTGAGTCATCCCTTTAATCTGGCTAAAATTAATCCTGGATCGGAAGATTGGACTAAATAGGCCTGCTATGAACAGTAGACTACCCTGACGAGGACGGAAGTTAAGTTAGTGGAAGTATAGGGTAGAAAGTGGACCGGAAGGACCTTTCCATATCCGTCTCGCATTAATTTGTCTAAGTTGTTTACAGTTGAGTCACTGGACTACCGTAGTGAACCAAAATCCTGACATGACCTTTCTCTATTTGATAGTTTAAATCTATTTTCCTGCCTTTATTGCTCTTGTCTTTACTTCTCTTCCCTTTAAACCTTCTAGTTTAGAAAACCAATTTAAACAACCCCCCATTTGTGACCAAATAGACGGACTTCTATAGATATCTTGCCTCCCTGAGGAGATCGACCTGACTTCCCTAGCTATATAGTTAATTTAGTTAGTTTATTTTTGATAGGTATATGACAGACGTATCACCCTCAGAGATAGTTTGTGATAACGACACTCAATTTGTGGGAAAAAGAACAATGACCTTTTGTGCACAATGGAATATGAACCTGGTGACTTCCACACTAGGCTATCCAAAAGCCAACAACCAGGCTGAATCCAGCAACAAAGTGGTAATCAGCTGTCTGAAGAAAAAACTAAAGAGAAGAAAAGGCAGATGGGCTGAAGAACTCCCTCTAGTCCTCTGGGCTGACAGAACTAAACCTAAAACATCCACGGGCCATACCCCTTACTCCCGAGTCTATGGCTGTGAAGCAGTGATCCCAGCAGAAATCCATGTACCAACTACCAGGTGCAGCCTGAACACCGTGGAGGAAGATCAGCCACTAATACTAGACAGCCTGACCCTAGCTGAAGAGCTAAGAGATACAGCTAAGATCAGAATAGCCTCCTACCAACAAACAGTAGCCAGAAGCTATAATAAAAATGTGAACATCAGAGTATTCAAGGAAGGTGACTTAGTCCTACGTAAAGTCTTCTAAAATACATGATGCGTGCATTTTATATAGGTATTTTATACTTCATTTGCACGCATTCCGATGCATATTTAGTAGTGTTTAGCTACAAATGTCCCCCGAATTGTCTACTTTGGTTTCTCTTGTCTTATTTGCATGAATGAAAAAAATAGAAGCTAAATCAAGCTTAATACATGTTCCTATGCATGCATTTAGGAGAGGAGCTGAGTCGGAGCTTTAAGACTACTATTTTGAGATGCGCAAAGAAGTAAGATAGCTAGGCGAGCAAAGGAAGAACTTCAAATTAATATTACCTAGTTTGAAGAGCCATACATAGAGTTATATAACTTATTTTCAGGTGATTCCAATTAGAGATAAAAGTTTGTCCTATTAGCTTTCCAATGCCACCGGAAACGCACTGTTTGCCCAAGTAACGAAGAAATGGCAGCCGTTTGAAGTTTAGTGCGCGAAGCAGGAATTATGCGCTGGAAACCACTCGATCGAGTAGAATAGTGTTCGATCGAGTAGTTTAAGTCCTCGATCGAATTGCTTATTTTAGATAGTGTTCTATCGAGTATTTTTTCTACTCGATCGAGAGGTTTTGCTATAATTTACTCGATAGAGGAGTTTTAAACCACTCGATCGAGTACTTTTCTATCTGTCGCAAGGTTTTAATATCGTATTAGATTAATAATTGTCTTTTCTATAAATAGTAAAGACGACATGAGGTTTTAGGATCACTAAATACATTACTCTTTTCCCTTTTTCTCTGTTCAACGTTGCTTTTCTCTCTACTTCCCGGATCTCTTAATCTGTAATTCTTCCTTTTATTTTTTTTCTCTTTTTTTTTGATGAAATATAAGTTTGTATTAAATAAAAAAAACATCACCAATTACATGAGCTCGCCTTACCAAAAGAAACAAGGAGACTCATACCATAAAATATTGGGGCCAGGCCCATTACACAAAATCAGATAAACAAAACAAAAAAAGGCAACCCATCTGAAACCGTCAAACAAAACCTATTTCCCGACATCAAACCCTTCTTTCTCGATGCTTCTCCATGTTCACGGAACCATTCCTCTATCAGATCTGGTCTCGTTGATTGCCCAGAATCCATTCAAGCCACCGCCAGTCCCCTGGGTCTATCTTAACTTTCGGGGTACCCTGCACTTTCCATTTAACCTCATCAACAATCTTCTCAGCTAATTTCTCCGCTCAAAGAACTTTAGATTCATACTTACCCTTTTTCTCTCTTTTACTCTCTCTCCTTATTTTGTAATGCTTATTATTCCTTTTTTCTTTTGCTCTTGTTCTATCACTGTTATGACTAGCTAATTTAATTGCTAGGATTTAGGGGATTCGATGAATTATTGTTAGTTGCTAATTAGGTTTACAGATCTTTCGTTGTTATCATGTCTTTGTTTTTAATCACTGCATTTAACTGTAAATAGCTACTTGAATCGATGCATTTAGCTAATTAACCTTGGTAAGCCTTGACCTAGACCGGAAGGTTGGAAGGGGTGAGACCCGCAGTGAACAATAGGATGCTTTAGTGAGGGCGGAAACTAAGCTAATAGTATTTTAGGGCGAATTGAGACCGAAATGAGATATTCGTTGCCCCTTAGACCGATACAATCGACTGATCTGTAACCTTAGCTGCAATTATGTGACATTCATTGATGACCCGACAATCCTAGTTTTCTCTCTCTCTCTTGTTAATCCCTCTTATCCTTAATTCTCTTGCCTTTAGTCTTGATTAGTTTAGAAAACAAATTACAAAACCCCCATCTTGTGACCTCAGATGGACTAAATTGACAAGTAGATAGTGACCGCCTCCCTGTGGAGATCGACCCTACTTACTGCTAGCTTCTGTTAGTGTACTTAGGTTTTATTTTTGGTACTGAAACGACGATATCAAATTTTGGCGCCATTGCCGGGGAGTCAACTACTTTAATTATTTATTTAATTCTGTCTGTTTTTAGCCTCAAGGGATTTATTCCTTGAGACAAGTCTCATCTTTTTCTCTAGTGTTGTTTTGATAGGCCATACATGTCCTACTTAGACAGTTCTAGGTAAAAGATCATCAAAGGGAAGGCTTGAGCACCTTTGATCTTCCACCTATGTTCCATCCTGTGGCGCAGCAGGTGGTTTTCTGTGAGAGATGTGGTGCTACGGGGCACAATACTGTTATCTGTCTAGCGGGAAATGACCGTGTCAAAATTTGGCGCGACGAAGTCTATGCGTTTAGGCAGCGTAGACAAGCTAGTCACTCCATTGCAGATGTGCTACCACATCCGTTCCAACAACGAGGCTATCAAAAGCCTCTATTCGTCTGGCCACCGCAACAACAAGCTCCTCCTTCTGATAAACAGAAAGAAGAGATTGCTGAACTGAAATCTTTGGTGAAGACACTTGCACTTCAATTGCAAGAACGTGATAGATTTAAGGATGCTTAATGAGCTTGAGTCTCAAATAGCTCAGTTAGCTGCTGAGACGAACTTTAGGCACGCAGAGAGTGGTCTTTCCCATGAAGGACCCGAGTTGCCTATCGACGCTGATGATTTGTATGACTCGAAATGCGATTATCTATCTGAAAATGAAGCAAGCTACGGAGATTTCTACGCTGCACTAGAACAATCACTCAATCGAGCTAGTAATAGTGTTCGATCGAGTGAAATATCTGAGGAAGTGTTCGATCAACCAGAAAATTTCACTCGATCGAACAACAACTATAAGGAAGATCTCGATCGAGAATTTTCTTGTGTTCGATCGAGTAAAAATCAAGAGGAAAGCTCTCGATCGAGTTCTGTCTTTACTCGATCGACTACTATGGCCATGGAGAGCAATGATTTGTCACTTGGGTCCGTTTTGGATGACGAATTTGCTGAAGACAATGGTTATGGTGAATCTCCCCTTTTCAAAGCCAAGCTGGACATGCTAGAGGCTGCGATATATGGGACAGAACCCACCAAGGAGGGTAACAAGAAGGTAGCTGAGTCAGCGATTGTTCCTAGCACGGAAGAGGTAAAATACTCTTTTGTCAATGATTCCGACGTTAGGGGCGACCGACCTGAGGTAGTTAATGATAATTTTATTATGTTTGATAGTAAAATACCTCATTTGACTTATGTTTTCTATTTTGATGATCTACCCCCTCCCGGTGAGACGAATAAGTTAACGATTTTTCACCATACTTGTCGCCAGAAATTCGTTAAACTGAAACGGTACCATAGATTATGTAACACCCAGGATCTTTAGGAACGTTGTTGACCGACTTATTGACCAAGCAGACCGCAGGGATGGATAGCGTAGGATCAGACTGGTAATAATAGGAGATGTATAGGTTAGTTACTCGACCTAGCGGAGGCCACTCGGCCGAGTATCACCAATACTCGACCGAGTGGAGTCTACTCGGCCGAGTGTTCTTATACTCGACCGAGTATGACTGCTGTCGACGCGTTTTTATAAATGCGAGTTCGCGAGATTCATTTCTATTTTTCTCATTTCCTCGATGCTTTTTCTCTTTCTCTAACCCTAGACCATCACCCTACTCAATCACTCCATAGCCTCATACCTCTAAGGAGTTAGCCTAACCCCTACCATGGGAACGTCGGGATTCGCGGAGCGAGGTGATCGTGAATGGTGGTTGTCTATGTCGTCACCGATGTGCAAGGTTAGGTAAGTTGTTGCCTTGTGTCCTTTTGTATGATTATTTGAGTATAGTTGTGTAATAGGATATGGTTACCTTTGTTAGGGTGCTTAATGGAGTTGTGCGTGGCTATATATGGAAGTCTTTCATGCTTTGTTATGAGGTAGGGTCTCCCTACTCGCCCATCTGTTAATGAATTGAATTCTATGATTGTATTGTGAATCATGGCTATCCGCTGATCATCGGAGTATAGTGGTTGTGGTAGTGTTGACGTTGTCGTGTGACACGTGATGTTGTGATTGAGATTGTGGTGGAGTCACTTGCGGGAGTGGCTTCACACCCTGGTTCGCCCTCCGTGGAACCCGCCACGGGAGGGGATGTGCACATTAAGGGACAGGGATTGTTAGTCGCTCGTGAGGAGCTGGACTAGGTGGGGATGGGCTGCGGTCACCCACTGGCGGCGAGGATTACCTGTTGCGATGGGTAATCTGGCAGGACTACACACTCCGTGTGTAGTCGGTGTGTATACGAGGTGATGAGTTGGGATAGTGGATGATCAGCTATTTACTTTATTGTTTTACCTTATATTTGATTAGCCGATCGACCCCGTGTTGTTTTGTGGTATCTGCGGTGATCCATTCGGGGATGGTGAGCGATTGGCTTAACGGTATTGTTGATTACTCGCTGCTGGGATTGGAGGGATCGAGTCATCACGCTACGGGTCTAGAGATGTAGAATCACAAGTGTTGTAATTGAACCGTGTTCTAGGGAACTTGAATAGAATGGCATTGTAATGCATTCTCTAATGATATAATATTGTTCTTGTATTGTCTAATTTGATCTACCTCCTCGGAAACCGAGATGGTGACACCGTCATATCTTTGGAATGGTCCTTGGTAAGGCGTTCGGTGTACGGGGTGTTACAAAGTGGTATCAGAGCCGACGATTTTGGAACCTGAACTAAGGAAAATAATGAACATAGGGTGTCAATTAAAATGAACCTGGTGTATGTACGTTGGGAGCCCCAGCCGATGCTAGATTTTGGGTGAGTAGGCGCCCTCATTTCAAAATCATGGCCCCATCGGACTTAAACCAGACACGGGAAAAGGGTAGCTAGTGTGAGTTGTGGATTGCTAAGTGTTGTGTGCTGTGTGTATCTATAGTGTGCGTACTTATTAATAGAGCGATATAAGTTAGTTAGAGGTGTAGAAAAGTGGAAGTGAATATGGAATTATTGCAATGTGTGATCAGTGACAACTGAATCAATTTGTTTTATTTGGAATGTGTTAGGTGTAAAATTATTGGATTGCAAATGTGAATAAGGTGTGTGTCTGGTGGTTAGCGGAAGTAGAAATGATGTGATATAGAACTAAACTTGGTAATTACCATAATTGGATTGTGACATGTGCCTTATGGGTACAAAGAAAATAGTTTCTTGGTATAGTGAGGGATAAAGTGAAAGTAATGATTGTCTAGAGATGAATGTGCAGATATACGTGTTGTTGTGTGTTTACGTGGTAGGAATCAACTTTAATTGTGACGAGCCGGAATCCGGAACTCCGAACGATGTTATTTGGTTTTGCAGCACAAGAAAAGTTACGACTCCTTCCTTATTTCGAAAATTAGATTGAGTAGATGCGAGTACTCGACCGAGTGGACCAAACTCGGCCGAGTGTCAGGTTACATAACCAAGTGCCCATTTTGTTAGGATAATAATCCATTCTGGTCCTCAAAACTCGACCGAGTAAGAATGGTACTCGACCGAGTATTGCACACTCGGCCGAGTATCGTAAGCACTCGACCAAGTAGTGAACACTCGGCCGAGTATTCCCAACACTCGACCGAGTGTTCTTTGTAGCAGCCAATTGCGGGTTATACAAAAACCCTAAATTCGTGCCTTTCTTTCTTATTTCCGCCTCCCATCATCATCTTTTCTTCTCTCTAAAACTCCATACTCCTCTTCTCTCAAGCTTTTGGGTAAAATCTTGGTGCCACACTTGTCCTTAGTTGCCCTAACTCGCTTTAAGGTAAGATGTAAACTCAAATTCCTTTATTGTTTTCAAAGGCATTGTGTATTAGTATACTATATTTCGATTTCTTGCTAAAAACAATCTGAATCTTGTCCTAAACTATTTGATTTTCGAATGTGAACACATATAGAACTTGTGTACATCTTTGGTTGATTGATTTCATGAGGTAAAATTTACTTTCTGAATTCTAGGGTTAACAAAACGAAATTCTTCTTATTGTTGATGAGTATTTCCTGATTTGAAGCAATTTGAAAACTTAAAACTAGGTGAGTTGTAAAATACATGGTGATTTCTGATAGTTTATCTTCCAAAGCTTATTCCAAAATCGATATACAAGTAGAACAGTCCGTCTTTTGTGTTAAGAACTTTCAAGTGTCGATCCTTTGTTAAAAATGTTTTTTCTTGCAGTATGGTGAAAACTAGAGGTTTACCCAACAAGAGACCTCGCGCGGAGGTCTAACTCGAGGTTGGGCAAGGTAGCAAGGAATCGAACCGGTTGTACCGCCGGTGGCGCTCACCCATCAGTAATTTTCGCTAACTTTGATCATCGTAAGGCTTTCGTGGCTCTTATGCGTCGTCCTTTTCGCCCCACCCGTTGTGTCAACCCTAGTATTCTTGAGACTCTGGGGATTAAGGAAGACATAGTTCACATTTCCAAAATTTTGGGCATGGAGGGGTTGTATCACTTGAGAAAGAAATCATACCCTCACTTGACCCTAGAGTTTTTGAGTTCTTTTGTGTATGATAAGAAGGGAAAGACCGTCTCTTTTCGTCTCATGAATAGGGATCATGACCTTACCCTGGATGAGTTGGCTGACCATTTAGGTTTAGAGGCTGAGGAGGATGACTACCTTAGTGACGTGGCCAAGAACAGTGGCGCACCTCAGTACCTACCTTATTTGACTGGCAGACCCTGTTGGGAAATGTGTCCTCAACAATAGTGCGATCACATGATTTAAATATCATTATTAAAATCTCATTTTAAGAATACATGTGGGATGTAATATTTTACTATCAACTGGTCAACATATATCGGTAATGATTGGCTGACTAGAGTTTGACATTACTGTCGTGCGACGGTGGTGATCAGTTGATCCCCTTAGGTCATACCTATAGGGAAATACTCTTAATTGATTATTTAATTAATCGTATACCGATATGAGTTAATTAAATTGCTTAAAATTGACGGATGATTTTGTGAGTATAATTTACGTATCTTATTGTAAATATGATTAAATAAGACACGGTCTAAGTAATTGAATTATTTTATTACTTGGATGAAATTATTGTTTAAAGAAACAATTGAAACGGAATGAATAAATTATTATAAATACAGAATGTTGTAGTTTATAATTTGGAAACCTTTTTGGTACAAGTAATTACGAATTACTAGTCGATTTTGTATATGACATATTTTATGAGTATGTTGATTTTTAATATGTTAAAAATACATTACAATTTCATATGTCAAGTAACATGTCACATATGTTACAATTGACAAATGACAAAATAAAATGGACCATCCATTTTATTTTGTATGTACCGAAATTATAAGGAGTTAGTGGAATAAAATTGTGTTAATTGTTTAATGGTAGACACAATGATAAAAGCTAGGTAGTAGGCTTGCATGCCTAGTCTCTTGTGAAGAGCAAAAACAAAAGGCATTGGGCATACTACCCAATGCCCCTTTTTCGGCCACCAACAAGAAAGAGAGAAAAGCTCTTCTCTTTTACATCATTCATTCCTCCCATCTTATTTTTCTTAGAGTAAGAAAATCCTTAAAAAACTCTCTACAATTTATGATAATTCTAGAGAAATAAAATCTCACAAAAACATCCCCTCTTGACCGAAATAATCAAGAGCCCAAATACAATTTATTTGTATCAATTTTATTGTAAAACCATTATTATTACTAGATCTAAATAGTATTGGTTTATTAAGATGTATTCCTTGGGTATATGCTTTTGGGAGGGATTCTACTCTTGAATCCTTGTTCTTCCATTTGGAAAGCTCAAGAACAAAAGAAAAGGAGATTTCTTTTGTGCCCATAAAACCGAAAACAACAATGTAAGAACATGATTTCTTCTCCTTTATTATATTGTTTGCATGCATAAAATCCACATTTAATTTTATGACAAATTATTTTTGACATATATGAATATGTTAGTATGTATATGAATCTACATTTCCTTCAATCGGTATCATGAGCCACGGTTGTTTGCATGCAAATTGGTTAAAAGTTTTTCCGAGTTATATGAATAACAAAATAAAACTTGTAAAATTTGTGTTATTATGATATATCACGAAATTATTACATGCATGTTAATATTTCTGGTCCTAAAATGTTTTAGGATATTTTGGTTAATTTTTCGGATTTTTATTGTTCATATTTTACAATAATGGCATTTAAATGTGATTTTATGAGTAAAAATGTCATTTTTGGTCTAAAATTAGCTATACTTCGAATTTTCACTTGGTTTTTGGATATGTTGCCACATATATTATTTTGAGATAACCTGTAAATTTTCATAATTTTTGGACTTGTTATGCTCGAAAAATGAATTTTTCATTATTAAATTCGGATTTAAGTGAAAAATAGGTTAATATGAGTTAAATTTCGAATCTGGTCATAGAAAATTAATATGTTGTCACATGCAATTTTACAAGATGTGTGTAAAATAATTGGCTATAAAGAAGTCTTTTTGCATGATTTATGAATTTTTGAAGAAAAATAGCATAAATAGTGACATTATTAGTGGAAAATTAATAAAACATAATCTATGACTTAGGAAAAACGTCTAATGTTGCATTTTATTATATTTTTCATATCTAAAATTGAAAAGTTAATGAAAATAATTTTTCCATGTTTTTATGATTATTTTATTAAAAATCGATAAACCGCAACATTGTTTTTCCTAAAAATTTCAAATTTTTAACCTAAGGTTTTGAACATTATGAGTGTCATGGAATTTTTCCAGAATGTTCATGGATTTAAATTTCAAATTTTGAATTTATTTGAAATTTTGTGATTTATTTGAAGTTTAATAGCTTATTTTTGTAATTTTGGTCCATTTATGAACAATTTTGTAAATAAAAGTTAATTATGGTCAAATTACTAGTGGAGACTATATTTTGAGTCCTAAGAGGTTAGGGTAATTAACTTATGCATAAATATGAGTTTATGCATTTTTGTGATTATAAAATGTTGAAATCACGCAAATCCGTAAAAACCGAGTAATATACGATATTGGCTAATTAAAAGGCGATTTAGCATAAAAATTGAGCATGTTCATACATATTATAATGCTGCATTTTTCTTTATGATTGTCATAATTTTAATTTATGTAATTTTGAATTATGTAATTTTACTTAGTATGGCCTTAGATTTTAATTGGTATTTCCCGAAATGTATGGGAATATCGATTCGGTTGTAATTTTTATTGTGATCTCGTATCACCGTTTGGTAATTTAATAGATTTATTTTATTTTAGTTACAAATGTATAATAGGAAATTATGTAA
Organism: Silene latifolia; assembly: GCF_048544455.1. Lineage (NCBI taxonomy): Eukaryota > Viridiplantae > Streptophyta > Magnoliopsida > Caryophyllales > Caryophyllaceae > Silene > Silene latifolia. Next base: position 39,131,892 of record NC_133538.1, read on the forward strand.
TTTATTATGTAATTTTATTCATTCCGGAGTTCCAAAAGACGGATTGCTTCAAGAATGGCGATACATAAAGACGGTGTTACCTCGAGATGCGTGCCACAACCGAAGTTCAAGGGACCAATGGAGTTGGTTTCCGAATATGTAATAGATTAATAGTTTTTCTATTTTAGGAAAGGCCATACTAGGATTTATTTATCTTTATGCTTGCATTTTATTTTATGTCACATGCATCGCTAAATCGCCATAACTAAACATGCATTGTTATTTTATCGAGTTTATCGACCGTGTCAATTAAAAATTATCGTAGTTCACCGCTTTAGTTCACTTAAAACGTGATAGATAATAAATTGACATGACCTCTCGCTAAAACAATCAATTGAGACATAGCCTTACCAAATAGTAGAAACCATGAAAACCTATTTCGCGAGGGAGTGCACTCGGCCCTACCGGGGTACAAACCTTGTTACGTAGGGGAAGTGGGTGATGAATGTTAATCCACCGAGTTCATATTAATAAGGGTTTCATCGGCCATACCGTGCCCAAGTTGATGTGGACTTGGATCATGGACACATTTATTCGAAATTTGGATTGAGCTCAACGGAAGTATTCGCGACCGTAGTTGCATGTGTTCCGGGCTATAGATAAATATTAGAGTAATTTTATCGACCAAGAGTTCTAAAAGTAGAATCGATTAAAACGTTAATCCACCGAGTTATATTGATAAGGGTTTCATCGGCCATACCGTGCCTAAGTTGATATGAATTTGGGTCTTGGAATCATTTATCATAGTTGGGTAGAGGTCACTATGTAAATGCTATACTTGTTTTTCAAGTATTAATAAAACGATAAATGTTAAGTTTTCCACTATTCCGTTTTTATATTGTTCTATTTCTTTACCACTATTCATATACGATATCATTTCGTTTTTGATTCAAAACTCCATTAAAACATCGTAACTAAAGACAAATTTTGAATTTTCTTCTAAAGACCTCGTATTAACCATTGCTAAGGATCTCTTGTAAAGAGTATAGATTATAGTTATTCATTATCAAACAGGTTTTTGATTCTTGACTAACACTTCTACTTACAATGGACTATGTTTCATGTACTTAAATGAATTAAGTACATTAAAGCGATAAATTATTTTGGTAATTAGTTTTGTCAGAATTCGTAATTGACCAAAAATAACGCAACCACTTCAATGAAAGTTTTAAGACTAAAACGAACAAATGAAGAGTGATCTTCATGAATTCAATTTTGCTTCTCAAAGCAAAGACTCATTGAATTAAGTGGGAGCATTCTCTTAAACCGTTAAGATAAGGACGAGGTTCAAGAAGTAAAGATTATAATGGAATTGATACAAGGTAATGTTAAAGGTAAAGTTGTTGAGAATGACGATACTAAACCTATCAATCCCGACCGATAAAGTTTCCATTGTCTTAAATGTTAGACACGAGAAAGGAAACTACCCCAAATTATTGAAGAATCAACAAGTTAGTTGTGTGACATCTAATGGGACCTTCTTCGTTAAGTGTTTATTTGGTTAAACATAAGTTTTGCTAGTATTACTTCAAATATTAGAAACCGGTGGTGGTTTTCATCATTATGTTTGATACATAGGATGATTAGAATATGACGACTAGCAACAATGAAGTCGAGAGATAGAGTAATTGTGTACTCAATCTAGTTTTTGGATTTAAAGTTGTACTTAATTATGACTATTAAGTGCATTAACTCTAAATAAGAATATAAACTTGTTAAGATACAAAAGAGGTTTTCACTTTTGTGACCCTATACACCATGATTTGATGTATGGCTAGCCCATCATCAAGGTGATTATATTCTAAACCAAACTAGAATGATATATCATGAAGATGATGTAAGACTCAAATTGGTAACCCAAGATTAAACCTTAAGTTTTGGAATGATGAACGCAAAGAGTTATTGAGTACTCTTGAAACCATTAGATTGTTAATGGTATATGCGTATCTTGTATTCAAAACAAGATGTCTCGTGCCTTTTGGTTGAAAAGGAGATCGAGGTTGTAAATCATCTATCCAAAATAGGTTGATCATTATCTTTTACCAACGATTTAAGTTGACACTAATATGTTCACTTAATAAGGTAAATAGAGAAATCTTTGAAGAATTTCAAAGAGTTCAAGTAATCACGATTTAGTCGTGATGGGATTATCAAAGTGAAGACTTTGATATAAGCCAAATGAATTGTGATATAGTATCACAAATTAATCTCTCTTAACACGCATTATGGGATAATGTATGATTGGATAAGAATTCAAACGCTCATTTTGGGGATTTTATCATTTTGTCTAAATTATTTTTCCACTAAATCGAATCATATGAGATATGAAATGGTAAGGGTACCATGGTTGTAAGTTTTTCACAAGAAACAAATGCTCATTTTTCCCTCTTCAATTATCACGAGTACGACGGGTTTGCGGCTCGTGAAGCTGTCTTTCTAAAATACAAGTTTATTTTTAGAAGACAGAGTGGGAGAAATTATTCAAGAGCCACAAAGAATGCCACGAGAGAATGTTATGTCGCAAGAAACCGGGTCTTTCTTGGTACATAAGACGTTTTGTGTAAGGTGTTGTTTCTTTAAAACCTAGGAGGTTAAATTCGTCACTTGTTAAAAAATGATGAATTCATGCTACTTTTAAGAAAGTAAAGAGCTTATAACTTACAAAGAAATTGTTTGATTCAAGTTGATTACTTCAGGAAAGTAATGAACATATGACTTACATAAGAGTGTTCAAGTCACAACTCAATACAAGGCTTAGAGCCATGAGAATCCGAAATAAAAGGCTTGATTAGTGACAAAGGGTTTTTGCACTAAAAAAGAGATATTTCAATGTAAGATTGGTTGCAAAGGGTTTTGCACTAGTTGAAATTCTTAAGTCTATTAGGATCTTCTTAGGGATTGTGTTTCATTATGAGGTTATGAAATACATAGCGAGTGAATCTAAAACCCACTTCTTCAATAGAAGGAATGTATTCAATACATATCATGAGTTTAGTAGATTCTTGCAATCCTAAGATAATGTGAAACTTAAGAGAGGGTCTTAAGTAGAACATCAATGAGTTCGAATCAACATTTTGATCATGTGATAAAACATTTCTCGATAAGTCGAGAAGTTGTGTTTATACATGAAGTTTAGTGGGAGTTACGGAAATTTTAATTAGTCCGATATGTGGATGACATATTGATCATTAGGAATGATTTAAGACTTTTGGAGTATTACAATACATCTTTAATATCCAGATTTATGAAGATAAATCCACGTGATATTAGCGTCAATAAGAAGTCTTATGTTGATAAGATTCATGACTAGTTCAATTAAATTGAACATATTTGATTGATTCCATTTGCTTCCGCTGTCAAATCAATTAAATAGAAAATGATGTAGAACACTTCATATACTTTGAGTATGATGAATTGTTTTTCAAAATCGAATTTAAGTAATCTTTACCAAGTAAGCCATAAAGATTACCCTTAAGTGCTTACAAGAAGCATTAAGGCTATAAAGCAAAGTGTTTATGATGCAATATTGTGTAAGGGTGTTACACAAGTGACAATTGACAATTGAGATTGCGCATGGTTTCCGACAAAACCATAATCAAAACACATTAAGATGGTTAAGATACCATTGTGGCTATATTAATTAAGAAGTAGATTTTCTAGAATCGTTCTAGGAAATAAAGAACAATGAGAGATATTTATAACGGAAATTGAGTACACTTGCGATCATGAGATGTGCAAGAGGGATGGGTCCCGCACAATCGTGAAAACAAAGGGGAGCTATTCTTAGGCTAGAGGGCCTATGTCTTGATTGGATCTCGACACGTACTCGAAAAGTTTTGTAATGCAAATGTATACATTACAAAGGAAAACGAGTATGTAGTAAGGTTGAGTAAGGTACAAGAAATTGATAAAACCTACTAACCAAAGCCTTCTCAAAGACTAAACATGATGAGTCATGTCATTTCAATTGAATTGAAATGAACAACTACGTACAAGATCAAATTAGATTATAGAACATGAAATAGTAATCGAGCATTGACTATTCATGTGTGATAATCGCATTTGTCGTTCGAGTTTTATTTTAAAACTCTTTTATTATACTTTGTTACATCCAAACGGGTTGTGAAGACAATTGAACCCCGTTAAAGTGAACACGGATTAGCATTGTATTCGCCCATAGTCACTTGTATGAGGTGACGTCTCGAAGTGACTAGAGTGTGATGCGATTGATGGCAAGTTCAAGTGCCATACAATCATGTGAGATGACTAGTCGATCACATAGGCAATCTGTTAGGAACACTTTGTCGGGCCTTATGACCGCTTATAGAGTTCCCGCAAATTTATATAGCCTGGTCGTGGCGAGAGCTACTATAGTATTCGAATGAGTCGATTCTTTTGACTAAAGACTATTCGCCTAAGATGGCACAGTTTCAGATTAACTTTGATTTGTGTTACTACGACCTTCGTAAATGGGGTCAAATGGGCATATTTTGGGTTATGATGTCTGTGGCTAGTCGAAGGGAATGAGTGCGATAGGAATTGTCCATCCCCTTGTCATGGTTAAAACAATATCTCAGGGCCACTCGAGGAGTAATGAATCGAAATGCGTGGCCACGCTCGGAAGGTATCCGAGTGGATAAATCCGGTCAATCGCTTATTCTCCGGATCGAGGAAACCACTCTCGATATGATCACTTGCAAGTACGACCTGAAAGACACCTTGCATTGAGTGGGAGATAGTAATAGGACAAGAGAATTGGTGACGCACACTTGTCGAGGTCAAGTGGGAGATTGTTGGGAAATGTGTCCTCAACAACAGTGCGATCACATGATTTAAATATCATTATTAAAATCTCATTTTAAGAATACATGTGGGATGTAATATTTTACTATCAACTGGTCAACATATATCGGTAATGATTGCTGACTAGAGTTTGACATTCTTGTCGTGCGACGGTGGTGATCAGTTGATCCCCTTAGGTCATACCTATAGGGAAATACTCTTAATTGATTATTTAATTAATCGTATACCGATATGAGTTAATTAAATTGCTTAAAATTGACGGATGATTTTGTGAGTATAATTTACGTATCTTATTGTAAATATGATTAAATAAGACACGGTCTAAGTAATTGAATTATTTTATTACTTGGATGAAATTATTGTTTAAAGAAACAATTGAAACGGAATGAATAAATTATTATAAATACAGAATGTTGTAGTTTATAATTTGGAAACCTTTTTGGTACAAGTAATTACGAATTACTAGTCGATTTTGTATATGACATATTTTATGAGTATGTTGATTTTTAATATGTTAAAAATACATTACAATTTCATATGTCAAGTAACATGTCACATATGTTACAATTGACAAATGACAAAATAAAATGGACCATCCATTTTATTTTGTATGTACCGAAATTATAAGGAGTTAGTGGAATAAAATTGTGTTAATTGTTTAATGGTAGACACAATGATAAAAGCTAGGTAGTAGGCTTGCATGCCTAGTCTCTTGTGAAGAGCAAAAACAAAAGGCATTGGGCATACTACCCAATGCCCCTTTTTCGGCCACCAACAAGAAAGAGAGAAAAGCTCTTCTCTTTTACATCATTCATTCCTCCCATCTTATTTTTCTTAGAGTAAGAAAATCCTTAAAAAACTCTCTACAATTTATGATAATTCTAGAGAAATAAAATCTCACAAAAACATCCCCTCTTGACCGAAATAATCAAGAGCCCAAATACAATTTATTTGTATCAATTTTATTGTAAAACCATTATTATTACTAGATCTAAATAGTATTGGTTTATTAAGATGTATTCCTTGGGTATATGCTTTTGGGAGGGATTCTACTCTTGAATCCTTGTTCTTCCATTTGGAAAGCTCAAGAACAAAAGAAAAGGAGATTTCTTTTGTGCCCATAAAACCGAAAACAACAATGTAAGAACATGATTTCTTCTCCTTTATTATATTGTTTGCATGCATAAAATCCACATTTAATTTTATGACAAATTATTTTTGACATATATGAATATGTTAGTATGTATATGAATCTAAATTTCCTTCAGACCCGCCCCTACCGTCAGTGCCATGCTGATTAATGATATTCAGCACGTTTCCCTTCGTATGTTTCTAAGGATGTTGACCTGTCTACTTTACTCGAGAGAGGACGTGAGTAAACTCAACTCTCACGAGGTCATGCTTCTTGTGTCCTACCTTAACCTCCACCGCCGAAACCGTTTTACTACGGTGCCCCCGGTATAGTGTGCTCTAGTCTGGAGCGCATGGCACAGTCTGAGACCCGATTTATTGCTTGCGGGGCCATAGTGACCCGCCTAGCTCAGCGACTGGCCGACTTTGAGGCCCCACCTCCTGAGGGGAATGAGTATGATGAGGTTGTACCTACCATGGACGCCCAGTATTGGCGTCAGAACCGATGGTTGAGGAAGATGGATGATGGGTCGTATGCTTGGAGGGTGAGAGGGACTATGTGGATGGTGCTTCCTGACCCACTCATCTCCCCGTTGTTGATCATTTGGCCGAGTGGGAACCTTGTGGCATCCCTAGACCTGAGCCCCGCCTTACCCGATTGACCCGCGGATCCTTCGGACTTACCCGAGCCCGTCACCGTGCCTCGAGGGGCGGCGTGCACCTCCCCCACCTAGGGAGCGTCGTGGAGTTAGGCAGCCTAGGGGAGACCCAGTTGTGTCCGAGCCCTCTTACTCTGTTCCCGACTCTTACCCTTACCACCCCTACCGTTCTCGCCGTACCCTACGGTGCATGACCCTAGGATGCGGCCTCATGAGAGCCGGGCCGAGCGGATCTCTTCTACTTTGGTGCTCCGCAACCTTCATGAGATGACCCTTAATCGGGGCATCGGACCGATTTGGCACACTGTTTGGTGGAGAGGACCGGGGAGTGGATACGGGAGTGTTCCACGGTTATGGGGTGGACCCGAGTTTCTGGAGACCTCCGGAGGAGACCGAGTTTGGCTACCTCACGGACCGTGGGGAGCCAACTCCGGCGATCGGTGGGGAGGGGACTACTCGGCGGCAGGAGTTTTCCAGGTGCGGGGAGTTCAGGTGCGGTACCTCTGCGCGCAGTGGCGTTGATGACATGGAGGAGGGTCCTCGTTCGATCTTGGATGTTAGACTGATTTAGTTGATTTCTTGGATGTTAGACTTATTTGGTGGTGATAGACTTGTTTTGTTGTGTCAGATTTATTATCTCTTCTTTAGATGTTGCTTTCGGTATTTGGTATTTTTCGTTGGATGATCGTATCTCGCCATAAGGCCGTTAGTTAGCTAATTATCGTAGGCGGATGTGTGGAATGTCGACTCACGGTTGGGATTTGTTATGTTTGTTACTGCTGCGGAAAGTATTGTGCAGGTTAATTGTGAATACTCTATGTAAAATCGTTAAAACGCCCTCTGGATATGAAAACTCGGCCGAGTATACGCCGTACTCGACCGAGTAGAGCTCACTCGGCCGAGTAAACAAATTCACTCGACCGAGTATTGCCCACTCGACCGAGTAGCCCTCATACTCGGCCGAATGTTGAGGTAACAAGGCACCTTTGGTGAAGTTTATATGATAATTGTATAGAGGAGTGGTCCATGTCTTATCACGTTATTTTATACCATAATAGTCCACATAGGTGAATGATAGTTATACCATGGAAACGTGATTGAGAATGTTTTGTGTTACGACGTTGCTTGGTTGTCAGGAACTTGAGTGGTTTCAGGGAGGAAGACTCGAACCATTGAAATTATGTGAAAGGTAACACCTTACGCAACCAGCGTAGTGGTTGTAATAAGTCTTATATGGAGATATGTTTGGTTACGGTGATAATTACCTCAACGATTTTCGCGTCACACATCGCCATTTCTCATTAATTATACGGACCGTGTCATACGTTATTAGGTTCTTTGTAATGTTTTGGTCCTTATGAGTCACGAGTATGTAGTGTCATAATCTGGGGTATGCTACAAGGGTCTATGAGTAATGTCACCGTCATGGGGTGCGCGGTAGCTTTAGTTAATAGTGAACTTCGGGGACGAAGTTCCTTTAAGAGGGGAAGAGTAATGTCGCAGAATTAAGTATTTAGTTATGTAAGATGTGTGTTTAGTTATATCTATGATTTTGGAATCACATGTATGTAGTTAGCATTCGAAATTTATGTTCATGTTTCCTTGAAGCGATAGCTTATGTCGATGTTTCCTTGAAGTGATAGCTATGTGGTATTCGAGTAATATAAAGATTATACTATACACGGGGGTCTCAACTCAAGTGTTATGACAAGTATTTTATTTATGAAAAATGTATCTTAATTATGTATAAGTGGTTAATTTTATGAAATATTTAGAATCATATGTATGCTAGGTATGCTCACATTCGGGATTACTGGTTTACAATCATGTTCTCTTTAAGCTGCATCTATGTTGCATTCAATTAATATGAAAAGTTTTATGGCGCAAGGGTATCAAGTAATATGAAGATTCGATTCAATTGATGATAAATGATATACGTGTTCGGAATGTGGTGATGGTGTATTGATGTGCTTCGCAATGGTGTATCGCCTTGCATTCGTGTATTTAAATATAAACGTATGGAACGTGGTAGTACAAGTGTGTATGGTTTTCTTACATTGTGTAAAGTGTTGCAATTGCATATTTGTGTAGGTATAGGGCGAATCTTGTTTTGTGAATAGGTTCTTTGTTTAGAAAGGTAGCTGTGATAGATGATTGTCGTCGAGTAAGTTAGTTGATGGTAATGTATGGATATTGTGAGTTTGTGTACCTTTGTGAAGATGGTTAAGGTCACGGTATGTAATATTGCAGGGAGTGTCGTGCGGGCTGAACTTCGGGGACGAAGTTCTTTTAAGGGGGGAAGATTGTAACACCCAGGATCTTTAGGAACGTTGTTGACCGACTTATTGACCAAGCAGACCGCAGGGATGGATAGCGTAGGATCAGACTGGTAATAATAGGAGATGTATAGGTTAGTTACTCGACCTAGCGGAGGCCACTCGGCCGAGTATCACCAATACTCGACCGAGTGGAGTCTACTCGGCCGAGTGTTCTTATACTCGACCGAGTATGACTGCTGTCGACGCGTTTTTATAAATGCGAGTTCGCGAGATTCATTTCTATTTTTCTCATTTCCTCGACAGTTTCTCTTTCTCTAACCCTAGACCATCACCCTACTCAATCACTCCATAGCCTCATACCTCTAAGGAGTTAGCCTAACCCCTACCATGGGAACGTCGGGATTCGCGGAGCGAGGTGATCGTGAATGGTGGTTGTCTATGTCGTCACCGATGTGCAAGGTTAGGTAAGTTGCTGCCTTGTGTCCTTTTGTATGATTATTTGAGTATAGTTGTGTAATAGGATATGGTTACCTTTGTTAGGGTGCTTAATGGAGTTGTGCGTGGCTATAGATGGAAGTCTTTCATGCTTTGTTATGAGGTAGGGTCTCCCTACTCAGTCTACTGTTAATTGAATTGAATTCTATGATTGTATTGTGAATCATGGCTATCCGCTGATCATCGGAGTATAGTGGTTGTGGTAGTGTTGACGTTGTCGTGTGACAGCTGTGATGTTGTGATTGAGATTGTGGTGGAGTCACTTGCGGGAGTGGCTTCACACCCTAGTTCGCCCTCCGTGGAACCCGCCACGGGAGGGGATGTGCACATTAAGGGACAGGGACTGTTAGTCGCTCGTGAGGAGCTGGACTAGGTGGGGATGGGCTGCGGTCACCCACTGGCGGCGAGGATTACCTGTTGCGATGGGTAATCTGGCAGGACTACACACTCCGTGTGTAGTCGGTGTGTATACGAGGTGATGAGTTGGGATAGTGGATGATCAGCTATTTACTTTATTGTTTTACCTTATATTTGATTAGCCAGTACTGACCCCGTGTTGTTTTGTGGTATCTGCGGTGATCCATTCGGGGATGGTGAGCAGTTGGCTTAGCAGGTATTGTTGATTACTGCTGCTGGGATTGGAGGGATCGAGTCATCACGCTACTGGTCTAGAGATGTAGAATCACAAGTGTTGTAATTGAACTGTGTTCTAGGGAACTTGAATAGAATGGCATTGTAACAGATTCTCTAATGATATAATATTGTTCTTGTATTGTCTAATTTGATCTACCTCCTCGGGAAACCGAGATGGTGACACCGTCATATACTGGAATGGTCCTTGGTAAGGCGTTCTGGTGTACGGGGGGTGTTACAGATTACCTTTAAACGCTCCCAAGTTCTCTTATTTTCCACTGATGGATAATTTGAGCTTTATATTCCGCTCGTAGCTGGAGGGCAGGATTACTTTGTAGATAAATTTGGGAGCTGTCATAGGAAATTCGTTAGGCTCAAATGGTTGCATGTTTTAATTTCCTATTTTATTTTTATATTATGGTGCTACTTGACAGGGCTATCGTATACCTATCAAAAATAACTAACTAAACTAACTATATAGCTAGGGAAGTCAGGTCGATCTCCTCAGGGAGGCAAGATATCTATAAGAGTCCGTCTATTTGGTCACAAAATGGGGGGTGTTTAAATTGGTTTTCTAAACTAAAAGATTTAAATGAAGAGAAGCATGGAAAAGAGTGATAAAGGTAGAAAAAGATAAACTATCAATAGAGAGGGGACATGTCAGGATTTCGGTTCACTACGGTAGTCCAGTGACTCAACTGTAAACAACTTAGATAAATTACTTCGAGACGGATATGGAAAGGTCCTTCCGGTCCACTTTCTATCCTAAATTACCACTAACTTAACTTCCGTCCTCGTCAGGGTAGTCTACTGTTCATAGCAGGTCTATTTAATCCAATTTTCTGATCCAGGATTAAATTTAACCAGATTAAAAAGGTGACTTAGAAGCGTGCACTCAACTAAGTCGGTAAATACAGTTATATTGCTATGGTGACAGAATCTCACAATTAATTCATCTAACTTATTCACTACATCATCACATTTCTACCGTAGATCCCCTAATCCCAACATGAAACAAGTTTAGCTACTCATATCGCTATTAATATTACCAAAACTAATAAAGATGAATGAACTAACAATAAACATAATGAAACGATAATTAAATTGCATAAAAGTAATTAGGGCAAAGAAATAAATGAAGTAAAATGAACAATTAAAGTAAATGAAAGAGAGATTATTATTAAGAAAGGATAAAGAGATTACAATCTCAAGAATCCGGCGTAAAGAACGATAAAATCCGAGCTAAATAACCCCGAAAGCAAAGTTACAGTGAAGGATGAAAGCAACGCAGTCTTGAAAAATGATAGATAATGAATTAGATGAAAGATTTGATTCTAATGACCTAGTAAAGTTGCGTTTAAATAGAAAATAAACTAAGTTCCAAAGCTAAAACAAGTTCACGGGCTAATTAAAGCCCACGAAAGCCTAAACCACTCGATCGAGTAGTTTGAAACCACTCGATCGAGTAAAATGCCAAATAAATTACTCGTTCGAACATAAATGTTACTCGATCGAGTAACTCCACTTTCCATCACTTCTTGATCGAGTAATAATCCACTCGATCGATCAACCAGGGCCACAGAAACCACTCAATCGAGTAATAAAACCACTCGATCGAGTATTCTTCCTTCAAATCAGCCCAATCTCGTACCCGACTGCCTCGTAAACCTTGACTTCACGCATCCCAATGCAGAAACTCGCTCCGAAAAATCCCGTCTCCTCAAAATGCATGCAAAAAGGACGAAAAATGGTACAATTCCACTACTTTCGCGTTCATTTCTACAAAACAGACAAAACGAACCAAAGTGGCCAATTCGGGGGCAAAATGCAATATAAACAGTATGAAAGTACATAAAAATACGTGCAAATATAGGCTAAAAAGAATATATAAAATGCACATATCACTACTTATATTTTTGTGTAGCACATGCGCAGTTATTTGATCGATTCCTGCGTGCCTTGAGCTGTTTTGACTGGGCTCAATTGGATTTGCTGACTGAAAGAAAAGAAGATCGAGCTGGGATCTGTCTGAAACTAGCACTACCCGAGAGGCAACCCGGATTATAATTTGTAGTTGATTTACATTTCAGTTGTGTGTGTAATAATTGGTTTTTGAACCATAGACTGGAACAGTTAGCTTGTTTTGTTAATTTCGCGGGCTGTTTATTGCGTCTTTGCACGAGTCTATTGTGGATGGTTCGATCGAGTACTCTATATTCTCGATCGAACTATTTTGCTGCTGATTTCACTCGATCGAGCTTATCTTCTTCTCGATCGAATGCTTGCAAAAGAGTGTTTTCCGATCGAGAGCCCTACTTCCTCTATCGAACTGCCTAGATGCCCAGTTCCCTCGATCGACCATTGTTCCATTTCGATCGAGTGCTTTTGTTGGGATTCGTTTTCGACGACGCTGATGGAGCTATTTGGCGACCTCCCACGTTGCTGGCTGGTTTGGGGAGGTCCCTTTCTCGCGTATTCTTGTGAGTTTTCCGCATCTCCACTCTCTCCTTTTTAGTTTGCATTTTCTTTCCTTATCTGAGTACAATGAGGGCATTGTACGGTTTGGTTTGGGGAGGTTATGCATCCATATTTGTGTCTGCATGTTGTTTTTATTGCATTTCTGTTATCACGTTTAATTTCCGTATGTATTGTTGTTTATTTTCATAAAAATCAAAAATATCATAAAAAAATAGAAAATTCGAAAAATTTCACGTTTATTTTTGCATATAGGTTGAGTCGGAACGGTAGATTTCCGTGATGACACTGCACTTTAACTTGTCTTGTCACTTGAGCCTTGCATCTAATTAACAGTTATTAGTTTAGTCTTGCGCATATCTACGAGTTAATGTCAAAAATATAGCTGACTGTGTAGACTTGACTTGATAAATTGGCAACCTACTTTACAATTTCTGAGTTTTAGAGCCATATAACTGGTGACATTCATGACCGGTTCATATAGGAATTGAGAGTAGTACTCCTTGCATAACATGTTTATCACTTTTGCACGTTTATAAAATTCGATTTCTTGTCAATTGCATACATTAGGGTTAGTGGTTGGTGTCACATGCAAGGAGGTGCTTGCAAATTTTCCCCTTTCTTTCATTTTCACTCATTTAGCTCCACTTTAGCCAAATATAGCCTTTTTGACCCACTAGCTACACCCAAAATTTTGCCTGACTGTTAAGCTAGTTTAGTGTGACTTTTATGGTATATTCATCCTTGTTGCGAGTTTGGCGTATTTTTATCTGTTTGGAGTTGGTGGAAATGAGGAAGAATAAGAAAAAAAAAGAGAAAACAAATGATGAAAAAAAACGTGAAACAGAAGAAGGAAGAAAGAAACAAAAAGATAAAGTTGAGTTGTTTGAAAAATAAAGAGACCGACTGTGTTTATTTCTACCTTGTGACGGTCTCACTCCTCTGTTTTATTCATATCTTTTTGAGGAGATAGTGTTTTGGGTAGTGCGTTTTGTGCCAAAGAAGAGCACTTGTGCTTTATTTTCTAGATAGCTGAGATTCAGATGGTCTTATATGGTCATGTTTAGAAGCTAGCTTGACGCTTTACCTCCACATTTCCATAACTTATTTTGCCTTTTCTCACCTGTAACCTCATTTTCCTATATCATTTGTAAGCCCTCGGCTGTGACGGACCTTGATTGGTTGGAATGTATGTATGGTACTTGAATCGTCTATCATTTGTGTTGCATGCATGTTATGTAGGTCGCAGTCTAGGTGAGTGACTGTTTTCTCTTTCTCTCTCATACATATACTTTCACCCTTTGCTTCATGAGAGAAGAGTGACCCGTGAGAGTCTGATTTTAATGATCTTACAAGGTCGACAGGTCAGCTTATTTATAGACATCATATAACTCGTTTGTGTATTGACTGCTGTAGCTATAACTGTAAATTTTTTATTGCATTAAATGGTTTAAGTGGATAAGTTATAGCTAGCTCTGAGTTTTCTTTTCCGTTCTATTAGTTTTGCATATAGTTTGCTTGGGGACAAGCAAAGGTTTGGTTTTGGGAGATTTGATGCGTGCATTATATATAGGTATTTTATACTTCATTTGCACGCATTCCGATGCATATTTAGTAGTGTTTAGCTACAAATGTCCCCCGAATTGTCTACTTTGGTTTCTCTTGTCTTATTTGCATGAATGAACCAAATAGAAGCTAAATCAAGCTTAATACATGTTCCTATGCATGCATTTAGGAGAGGAGTTGAGTCGGAGCTTTAAGACTACTATTTTGAGATGCGCAAAGAAGTAAGATAGCTAGGCGAGCAAAGGAAGAACTTCAAATTAATATTACCTAGTTTGAAGAGCCATATATAGAGTTATACAACTTATTTTCAGGTGATTCCAATTAGAGATAAAATTTTGTCCTATTAGCTTCCAATGCCACCGGAAACGCCCTGTTTGCCCTAGTAACGAAGAAATGGCAGCCGTTTGAAGTTTAGTGCGCGAAGCAGGAATTATGCGCTGGAAACCACTCGATCGAGTAGAATAGTGTTCGATCTAGTAGTTTAAGTCCTCGATCGAATTGCTTATTTTAGATAGTGTTCTATCGAGTATTTTTTTCTACTCGATCGACAGGTTTTGCTATAATTTACTCGATAGAGGAGTTTTAAACCACTCAATCGAGTACTTTTCTATCTGCCGCAAGGTTTTAATATCGTATTAGGGTAATAATTGTCTTTCCTATAAATAGGAAAGACGACATGAGGTTTTAGGATCACTACATACATTACTCTTTTCCCTTTTTCTCTGTTCAACGTTGCTTTTCTCTCTACTTCCCGGATCTCTTAATCTGTAAGTCTTCCTTTTATTATTTTTCTCTCTTTTACTCTCTCCTTATTTTATAATGCTTATTATTCTTTTTTTTCTTTCGCTCTTGTTCTATCACTGTTATGACTAGCTAATTTAATTTCTAGGATTTAGGGGATTCGATGAATTATTGTTAGTTGCTAATTAGGTTTACAGATCTTTCGTTGTTATCATGTCTTTGTTGTTAATCACTACTTTTAACTGTAAATAGCTACTTGAATCGATGCATTTAGCTAATTAATCTTGGTAAGCCTTGAACTAGACCGGAAGGTTGGAAGGGGTGAGACCCGCAGTGAACAATAGGATGCTTTAGTGAGGGTGGAAGCTAAGCTAATAGTATTTTAGGGTGAATTGAGACTGGAAGGAGATATTCGTTGCCCCTTAGACCGATACAATCGACTGATCTGTAACCTTAGCTGCAATTATCTGACATTCATTGATGACCTGACAATCCTAGTTTTCTTCCTCTCTTGTTAATCCCTCTTATCCTTAATTCTCTTGCCTTTAATCTTGATTAGTTTAGAAAACAAATTACAAAACCCCCATCTTGTGACCTCAGACGGACTAAATTGACAAGTAGACAGTGACCGCCTCCCTGTGGAGATCGACCCTACTTACTGCTAGCTTCTGTTAGTGTACTTAGGTTTTATTTTTGGTACTGAAACGACGATATCAATACAAAAGACAAGAATGCTAGCAAACTTGCTCCTGCATGGGAAGGACCTTACCTGATTGATTCAATAGTAGGGCATGGAGCCTACAAGCTACACATACAGGCTACAGACCCTGGACGAGGAAATGATCCCCAGATCCCGGAACATCTCCCACTTAAAACTCTTTCATGTATAAACTATTTATCTTATGCTTCAACCAGGTAAGACTATTCACCTTATCTCTTACCTGGCATTATTCTATGTGTAACCCCTTGAATAACATGATCTATGTTCTTTCTACGTTCTATATATGTGCTTTCCTGCTAGTTGAAATTGCCTGACATAATTAAAAATTTTACCATATGTCTCAAATTACCATGTTAAATCCTGAAAACTTGTTTTACGCATCCACTGCAATTATTTAGATAATTATCTTTACATACTTAAACAAATATTCAGCATTGAGGGCCACTCCACCCAACCTGAACCGCATCCCAGAAATACTTCACAAACTTTGGCATTTGCCACATCTAAAAAACTCATAAAAACTGACCTCAGTAAAAAAAGACAGGTACAATGGTGAGATAAATCCAGACTACTTGTCTTAAGCCCTCCTGACAGGTTGAGGGCCATAAGCCCTCCTGACAGGCTACTATCCCTCTTATCTAAAAATGCCCTCCAGACAGGCTAAGAGCCATAAATCCTTGGATGGATTCAGGACCGTAAGCCCTCCTGCTAGGCATTATATTAACAAATATTCCAAATTTCACTACTTCAATAGGTACTATCTAATCAGACAAAGCACAATATGGAAACAAGAAAGCAACTTCAATTGCACTAAAAGGAAAGCAAGGAACAAAGTTTGCCCAGGGAACATCTCCCCCTGGATAAGACAAATACCAACCAGCACGGAATTCAAAGTTTGTCCAGGGAACATCCCCCCCTCCCTCCCTCCCCTCCCCTCTGAATGGGCCAAAAAAAGAAGTCATCCTAAGTAAAACCATCAACCTGCCTTGGAGGCAGTAGCGGAACTTATGCCTTCATCAGCTGCCTCCTCCTCTTCATCACCCTTATCCTCATCAGCCTCATCGGGTTTGTCTTTAGTCGGAGTAGAATCAACCTCGTCATCAGCATACAGCTTGCAAAGATCAGGGTAGGTTGCATTGAGGTCAGCCATTTCCAGCTCCGGGTTCCAATACGGCCTGACTTCCAAAGGCTCCTTCATGGCATCAATACGACCCTTGCCAAAGAAATACAAGGCAACATCCTTATACCTGCCCTGCACCACATCCTTTTCAGCAGCCAGCTCCTCATTTGCCTTCAAGAGATCCTGCATAGTCTGCTTCTCAGCCTTCAACTCATCCTGGACTGTAGCAAATTTAACCTGGATGGAATTCACAGCATTTTAAGTAGAACCCAATTTGGATGTTTCAACAACCAACCTTGCCTTGCCTGCCTCATTCTCCTTCTTTAAAGACTCATTCTCCCTTTTCAACACATCCAAATCCGTCTTCAAAGATTCAGCGTCCTTCTTCAGGCATTGCAACTCCCAGTCCAAAGTCTCATTCTTGGCATTCAAAGATTTCAGCTCACAGCCCCCCCCCCTCCCCCCAGCATGTCATTTACATTCTGCAAGAAAATCATAAATCAGGCAAGCTGGAGCAAGAAACAAACAAGCAAAATAGAACTAAGGGAAAAATAATTATACCTCCTACAGCATAGTAACCAAATTAGCAGCACAGTCCTTGGAACGGTACATAACAGCTACTGCCTGAGCAGACATTTCCTCAGCCTGAAATTTATAATAAGGATCATCAACCAGAAAAGAGTGAGCCTGGATTTGTTCCTTGGCAAATTGAACGTCAGCAAGCCTAGCCCTGACCTCACTCAGACCTTCACCACCTACTCCTTCAGAAACATCATCCGACCTTTTTCTTTTGCCAGCCTGACTAGGCTCATCAACATCAACCACAAGCTGCGGAGGAGACACCAATTGAGCCTGATGGGCAAGGACCTGGATTTGAAGCGTAATGTCACTCCTTGTAGCCTCACTACTCCGGGACTTTTCCCCAATAATCTCGGAAACACCTGCCTTTACCCTGGACAAGCTAAATCTAGCAATCCTCGTAGAAGCCCTAGTAGCGCTACACGACGAAACTCTATATCAGCAATACTAACATATGCTCAGGCATCAAAATCAACATAGAAAAAACAAAAACTTACTGCCTGATGATGAGGCCTCTGAAGCCTTGACACTTTTAGCAGCCTTATAAGTACTCAGCTTAGCCTTCGTGAAGTGAGGCATGGGCTCTTGACCAAGACAAGCAGGCCATGCCCTCTCCTCATCCGGCAAGGCCATGAAAGCTGCAATACGGTCAGCCGACCCCTCAGCATTAGGATCACAAGCCCAGTCAGCCACTATGGTATAACATAAGTAAGTTTTCATTAAAATCTGATTTACATACTATCATAATTTGAATTGAACACATGGAAGAGAACTTACCAACCTCCACAGCCGGATAACTTAGATAATCCAGGTCAGGGGAAACAGAATATGCCTTGATGATAATATAGGTTGTGGCCCAACCCTTATCATCGCCTGAATCAAAGTTGGTTATCAGATGAGTCATCTTTGCCCTGACTCAAAAGTTGAAGCACCTAGTGGTATTACTTTTCAAGTGATAAACGTTCTAGAAATCTTCAAGGGTGATCACCAAGTTGTGCTTGACACATAGATGTTCAGAAGATTGAACAATCTTCCAAACCATCGGCATAAGTTGAAAAGGAGAAACCTTGATGGCCCTGATAACCTCAACCATTAAAGGAGTGAAGGGAAGCCTGCAAACCCCCATGAACGCCCATTCAAAGATACAGAACCAGCCAAGACTGCACCAATTAGCCCTGACTGGACTACTCTCAGGGACCCTGACCTCAGCATTAGAAGGAAGTAGACCTCTGCCCTTCAACAAATGTTCAAAAGAATATTTAAGTTGATTGGCTTCGGGGAATGAAGCAGACAATGATTTCACAGGGGCAAAAGTGACACCCTTATGTGTGATAGACAAAATTTCTGCAGGGGCAGAAATTTCCATAACCTCATCCTCAGGGATGATTTATGGGACATCTACCACCACCGGAGGCAGATCAGCCTCAGTAACCTTTGATGCAGCATCCCTTCTTCCATCGGCCATTTTTTCTTGATTAAAGTATATAAAGATTGTTGAAACAGGAAAATTTGTCTCACAAAAAATTAGAGAAGAGAGAAAGAAAGATTTGAAGAACTGAAGAATGAAAATGTGGAATCAAATGAAAACTCAAAGCATTTTATAGCTGCAAAAACAATCCAACGGATAAAGCAAGTGGATGAGTTCAATCATGACTCTCCTAGGGTTTGATGAACCTACCTCATTTATGGACACTAGCCGTTAGGAAGTTGAAAGGGACTCAAATTCTTTTCCGGTAAAGATTCTCATATTTTTTGCCTGGCCCGATTTTTTTTCTCCTCATTCCTTCCCAGATCCAATGGAAAGAAGGAGATAAGGGGCAATTGTTGGGCCAAGAATTATCCCGCCTGATCAGATAAAAATCAGGCAAAAAAATACCAAACCTAGCCTGAACGGAAGTAACTCAATACAAAGCATACTATACCCAGGCAGGTGCCAGCCAGGAGGGAAAGACAGGTCAAGCCATCTATCCAGGCCAGACCTGAAAGAGTAACTCACCAGCCGTATGTTGGGCACTACTAGAACAAGTCAGGTAACAATTAAAGCACAACTAAAACCTAGAGAAACGGTTCCTACTTTCATGGAAGACTTATTCAATAAAATCTACGAAGAGTGTGGGGCAGTTGACTGAGCAAAGATAGCAGCAGGCGGTTTTGTGGAGTCAAACAACTACCTCCGGGTAAATAGGGCACGAGGCTTATTGCCTAGGAACGTCCAAAACAAACGTTAAAGTGCCGTTGCAAACAAGATATAAATAGCAAGCAGAAGAAAGAAGAAAGGGCATCGACTATTCACTCATCCTTACTCTCATTTCATTATTGTAATCACTTTGAGCATATTTACTAAGCATCTATGCCCTACTTCTAGCCTAACATACACATTCCCTGTCAGGATACACTAAAAGATAGTATTACTCCCTTCTGGCTTGGTGCCCGAGGCTTTTTTCCCTTATTCCCAGGGTTTTCCACGTACAAATCTCTGTCTTTTATTTTATTGTTCGTTCTTTAATCTATCAATCGTACTAATCAAGCATAATTATTTGAGTTAGATTACCCTGCAATTAAATCCCTGGCAAGACTCTATCTCTGTGTGAAATCTTGCTAAAACACTACTAAAATACATTATTTCAGCAAAGTGCAGCCTCACTGTGTAACTGCCTCGTAACAAACAAAGGCCATAATACTTAATTGAAATCGGTGTCAGACGAACTGTTTGGTAAATACTAGTTACATTAGCACCAGATGTATCCATTGATAAGAAGTCTGCTGATTCTTTACTTAAAAAAGATCATGTACTACTGTAAGCCCAATGCTCTCCAGATGCATGGAATGTTGAAGGACCACCCTGATTTGTATCTTCTTCGTACTCCTTCCCTTTGAAAGTCGTCTTGCTTCCACCACAATTAATGAACAAAGAATGATCTGCCGAAAGTGTTCAGGAGTGTGATAAAGGGCACCACATTGCAAGGACATATTCCCTCAGTATCAATTTAATGTTTGCTTTAAGACTAATTCTAAGAGAGGAAGGATAGTATTAGGTATTAGGGGAAATATCATCCTTTAATGGTGATTTTGTGAAGTCCACTGCTTAATACTTCGTATCAGTTAGTTGATGGAAAGTAAGAGCAAAATGGTCCGAGAAATGAGGAAATGGTAATTCACGTGATCAATAATAGACAGAACAAGTAAACTATGATGTCAATTATGGTCTTACATTGGGCCTTCTGGGAGCAAGGAAGGTCCTTCGTCAAGCACCAATTTACTCTGCAGATAAATTTCATTTCCAGAAACAGGAAAGAAAAAAGAATATTTCACGCAATGATTACTCTACCCTCCTTAACAAATTATAAAAATAGAAATACATACTATTGGAATTTTGGCAGCGGAAGTATTGTGAGCCCGATATTCTCAACATGGATGATTTTATTTATATGTGAATTGTGTTTGATATTATATGATATTTAGGGGAGACGATATTGGTGAGACCTATAAACTCCTTCGTTAGAGCTCATGGACTACACACCTCAAATGATCCTAGCATGTCTATTTATAGTCCAACTATGTCGGCTAAGTTGGATCTTATACAAATTCTACACATCTCTAGGATTTTCTATAACACATACATTAGATATTTCTATGGATACTTCTAGACTCGGTTATATCTTGATTTTTCAAGATTAATATTTAACACCCCCCTTAATCTTGAAAAATCTTGTTTTTTTGAACTCAGAAAATTATTGATTGTAGTAGCTCCCCCTTATCTTCACTACTACAGATACAACCTATAACAACGGTCAAAAACCGTTGTTATATAAAAAAGCGGACGTTGTTAAAGCGTCCGTTGTAAAAGGTTTTAACAACGGTTGGTTTTTTTAAGGAAACCGTTGTTAAAAATATTAACAACGGTTTTAAGTATAAAAACCCGTTGTGGAAAGTGTGACTCAATTTTGGGGGGAAAGTTATAACAACGGGTTATTTATAAATAACCGTTGTTGTTTGTTCTTAAAAAATAAAAAAATAAATAAATTAAATATTACTAGCTATAAATATTAAAGCATCCTTTACTAACATATTAAAGCATCCTTTACTAACATTCATTAATTGAAACAACATGGCAATGAACCCTAATTTTATCAACAACGAAGAATGGCTTACACAAACGATTGAAGATGATGGGAAGGTTCTCGCCAAGGCTTCCTGATCAACACCCATTAATCAAAGCATCCCTTGAACATCAACGGAATTATTGGATTAAGAGGCGTGAAGCAGTCCAGCTTGTCAACAAAGCCTCATCATCATCATCATCTTCATACCCTCGTCGGCCGATACTCGAACTTGGTCTGCACCCGAGAGATATGTTGAGTTGTACTCTTCCAACCTTATCTCCACATGCAAGTCGTGTCCTTGCATATATTCAATCTGCTATTGCAAAATATGAAGCCAATGACCCGGAAGTTAGCGGTATACCAGAGTGGCGTGATTGGTGGCAGGTTGAGAAGCGCTTTTTACGCTTAACCGGGGTTGTTCCGGCTTATTATACATCTTTTGATTTCTGATAATTGCTGTAATGTATTTGGTTTAAAATTAAATGAAATGATCATTTTGAAAGTGTTGAGTTATGCTTGTTTGATTTGCTTCCATTTTTTCAACTCCATAGATCTATCAGTCATCATCAAGATCTGATTATGGCACAACTTCCTAACATATATGGCACAACTTCCTAACATATATATTAATTAAAAAACAACTCAACCCACACATTAGTATAAATACATTGCATTATCTCAACTAACATGCATTTCCATTATCTCAATATATTCTCCAAACCCTAACCGCTAAAACATGCTCGATCCGTCATCAAGGACGCAAAAGAAGATGGAAATGAAATAATTAGAAACACATACATGGAAATGAAATAATTAGCAGATCTTTGAACGGAACCTAATGGTCGATAAAAACACATACATTGAAATGAAATAATTAGAACAATAAAATAATGACGATGAAACAAACCTGATAATTACAGAACGTACGTAAAGAGACGATGAAATCAACAGTGACGGCGAGAAGATAAAGCGACGATGAGAAAGAGAGAAAGAGACGATGAGAAAGTGTGTGTTTTGTGTTTGTGTTTGGTCTTTCTTTGGGTTTGTGTTTGTGTATTAAGGTTTGTGTTTTGTGTCTGCAGCAGACTTGTGTTTGTGTGGTTTATAGTATGGAAGGTATTGACAACGGTTATTAAACAACAACCGTTGTGAAATATGTTTTAACAACGGTTGTAGAAAACACCCGTTGTTAAATAAGGTTTAACAACGGGTTTCAAAAATAACCGTTGTTATTACTTTTCACTAACTTTGCGCCAATTTTGCGCCAAATTATTAACAACGGTTCCGCATGTGTGACCCGTTGTTAAAACTAATAACAACGGTTTTTATAACCATACCCGTTGTAATTGATTTTAGTAAAATCGCGCCATGCATTCTACAACGTTTATTGTGATTTTCGTGAATATTCGTTGTTAAAGGGGCGTTGTAGTTGCCTGGATTTGTAGTAGTGCTTGAATTTCCTCATGTCTCGATTTTGTAGCATCGGTCTTGCACCCGGTTGATTTTGATTGCTCCTTCCTCCGTGGCTTCCCTTTGTTTGCTGATGTTGTAATCTTCCCTTAGCTTGATTGCTTGTGAGAATTTTTTGTTTGTCCCATTTTCTTGTTGGGTCGGTGTCCTTATTTTTTTTTGCTTGTGTTTGTCGGGTTTATGTCCTTTGTTTTCGGGGTCTCAATGTATCGCTCCATAATTTTTTTTAGTTGACATTTTTTTGTCACCCTTGTTTTATTTCGGGTTAGCCTCGTGTGCTACCCTCCCTGGTTTAATTTCGGGTTAGCCTCGTGTGCTACTCTCCTTGGATTAGCTCGTTTGCTATCCGAATTTCGTGGTAACCTTTTTTTTTTGTTACCCTTGTCGGGTCAGTTTTCTTTTTTTTACTGCCCGGATTTCGGGTTAGCATTTTTATTTTTGCTACCCTATTGCTTTGAATGAAATCTCCGGCTCATGACCATCAACAATTTCATTCGGGCATTTTTGGCCATTTTTGTTTTTTCTGTGTGGGAAGAGTATTTTTTTCTATCATAGGAAGCAAATGATTTTTTTTTGATGTTTTTTTGACGAAACGGAGGAGGTAGGATCGTGATATCATCGCCCAGATTTGACAACCATGGGCTCTGATACCATGTTGGAATTTTGGCAGCGGAAGTATTGTGAGCCCGATAATCTCAACATGGATGATTTTATTTATATGTTAAATGTGTTTGATATTACATGATATTTGGGGGAGACGATATTGGTGAGACCTATAAACTCCTTCGTTAGAGCTCATGGACTACACACCTCAAATGACCCTAGCATGTCTATTTATAGTCCAACTATGTCGGCTAAGTTGGATCTTATACAACTTCTACACATCTCTAGGATTTTCTATAACACATGTTTTGTATGGATTTTGCGCAAGGCGAAATTAGGTCAGGGTAGGTCTAGGCATGGTTAACTAGCTCAAATTAATCTGTGGGTAAGTATGACAGGGCATAAAACTTGAAGAATAAAGTACGATAAAAGAATAACAATAAGACAAGGAATTTTTTACATGGAAAACCCTTAAATGGGAAAAAACCACGGGCACCAAGCCAGGAGAGGATTTCACTGTAATATTGAATATTTAGCACAATTGATCATTATTAGCTTAGGTATTGTAAGAGAATGTCGTATGTGTGGGAGTTATCTGTATGCATCCCTTTAAATTTAAGGATTATAACGAATTATAAAGTGATGATTACGAGTCATAAAACTAAATTGCATAAACAACAGCATAAAGGATTAAGAAATAACCTTCGGTCCTAGCAAAAACGGCCTAAGAACAATATCAAAGTTGATATTCGCCTATCAGTTGCACCCAAGACGATATGAGATATGCCCTTGTTCTTTTGCTAGAATCGATCCCTCAAATTTTCTGTAAAATTAGGGTTTTGTGTTTTGTTGAGATGAGAGGCAAGAATGAGTTGAAAAATTAGGTTCGAAAATTAACCCCTCTCTCTTCCTCTTAAACCGTGTATGAGGGAAGAGGAATAGGGTTTTTTTTTCTTCCTATTTTCGGCCCACATACCGAAATAATAAGGAGTATAATTTCCTTATTTTCGGTTATTCCAAAAATGTATAAAATGTGTTAAATATAAATTGTCATCTAGTGAGGATCGATCCCATAACCTCTTGGTTTGAGTACCCTTACTATTACCACTATGACACATTCATCTTGTTGATTAAATATAACCGATTACATTTAATTACGAATTAACATATTATTTCGTCCAAGCTTAACATTATATACATTAATTAAATATAACTTATTATATTCAATTTACGAATTGACAGTTAATTCGTCTCAACTAATATTATTTAATCGGCATTAAATAATCGTCTCATCAACACATTGACTAACTGTTTAGTCATATAAGGCATCAATGTGATTATATTTTCATACAATCACATTTCTCAAACACATCCTTTAGGTGTGACCTTTAGGGACCAATTGATCACCGCCATCTGTATGATAATAACGTCAAACTTTCTAGCAAGTCAACCGTTATTAGGTAATCGTTAATCAACTGATAAAATACGAAGTATAGCCTTGTGAACCTGTAAGAGATTTACAAATATTATCACACTAATTTGTGGAGGACACAAGCTCCAACAGTATGCTTGTATATGTCTTGCTCTTCTTCAAATGATTTCCAAGTTTTCCTTATATAGCAATGCTGAACGGCTGAATAATCTCGTCATTAATGCCAAATATTCTGTCTTAGTTACCCGGACTAATGCTCTTTATTTCGCCCTTTATTGCTGTCTTTAATAGCAGAATCTTTCCAATTAATGCTCCTAATTATTGTGCGTATATTCTTCGATAATATGACTTCTTGGTTAAATATCTTCCTGATATTTTGACCGTTGTCCTCTCCATGGCCTGGCGCCTGTCTTCATGTGTGTCCTGGTAGCTTGACGTCCTGACACCCTGATGGTCAGGTCGAGGTAGTATATCTTCCAGGGATGTCAGCGGATTTCCAGGCCTAACAATTGTCCTTTATCTTCGCTGTGTCAGGCCAGAAATAAGGAGATAACTTCTAATTTTGGTAAACTGCTCAATGGTTGAATTATGGCTGATTGGCTTCCGTAATGGCTAGTCGGCTGTTTAATGACGCATGTTGCAATTACTGCAACTCCCTTAATAATTATCTTTGCAAGTTGCGGTTGAAACCCTAATTTAACCGAGTATAAATACTCTTTCACTTCATTGATTTGATCTTCACCAAAATCCACTTCCTTCTAATTTAATCTTCTTTTTCGAGTTCTTTTAATTCCTTGATTTTATTATTAATAATTCTTCAATAATCTTCCAACAATGGCCGCAAAAAAAAAATCTTCTAGGGGAGTGATGTCTCCTGGAACTCCATTCGTTCAGAACCTTGAAGAAACCACCTCTGAAAATCTCCCTTCATCTTCTGCTGCTCAACCTCCTATGGTTGAAAAACCGATTGATTCTCCTCTAGAGATGATTTCAATTTTCCATGGTGAATTTGAATTCAAACCCACAAAAGCTCTGAAAGGTGAACAGTCTCTTTCAAATCGTCTGAAACCTGAATTTGAAAAGGTGTTGAAGGATAAGGGAATTAGTCTTGTCGATTCTGAAGTCTGGATTCCTAAAAACTCTCCTGTCAGGGCTGACTGGGCATGTCCTGGTTGGTTCTGTATTCATGACTGGGCCTTCAAGGCTGGTTGCAAGCTTCCTTTCTCTCCGCTTATGGTGGATGTCATCAAAGAGATTGGTGTGCCTTCTTATTAGCTGATGCCTATGGTGTGGAAAGTAGTCTGCTCTGTTGAATATCTCTGCAAAAAAAAATAATATCTCTTTTTCTCTTGAAGACTTGAAAGCTTGCTATGCTATCAAAACCAATAGTCCTGGCCACATAAGTTTCAAAGTCAGGCCTTCTACTACTCCTCTTTTCAGCAATCTGAATAGCGGCCATGACAAGAACTGGGTTGCTGGGTATATGTTTATCGGGACCAATTCTGTGGGCCCTGATCTGGCGTATTTAAACTATGATGCTTGTGTTGGTGGTGAGTGTCCTGGCTTTTCCTTTTATCCTGCATGTTTATTCGTTAGTTTAAAATAAATTAAATCGAATTATACCTCCTTTGTGCGCAGTTGATGATTGGGTTACTGAAATTGAGTACCCTATTGCAAATATATCCGCTTTTCTTGCTATTCCTCCAATGGAAAGGACTTGGCCTCTTTGTTGTGAGCCTGGTCATCTCCCTTGTTGCTTGATGACTGACGGTGCTGCCAGGGTACCAAAGCCTTTAAAGGTCGCCAGTGCTTCTACCTCAGGCAGTAAGTCAATTATGTTTTTTTTTCTTTTCTTTTTATTTTGGCCTTTTAATGATAGCCTGTCTTTATTGCTATTATAGTGTTTCGTGCTATAGCTACTAGGTCATCCACTCGCCTTGCCAGGTTTGGTGTGGCTGACCTTTCAGCCAGGCTGGCTAAGATTAAGGAGGAAGGCTCCCAGCGAGGCGATGATGCTGAGCCTGTTATTGATTTAACCGAGTTGCCTGATGCTTCTAAGGTTTCTACTGCTCCTGCTAACTCTGCTGAAACAAGTTTAGCAACTCAGAAGAGAAAAATAGAGGAGGTTGGTTTGTCTAACCCAATCAGGGAAGTGTGAGCCAGGGTAGATAATGTGGAGGCTGCCAAGGTGAAGATCAGGGACTATTCTGCTTCCAAGTTAGATGTTATCCTCACCCTTGATCCTATTGAGACTACTACCCAGGTAGTTACTTCAGTAGATCACTCTGTCAGCCTTTTGGCAAGTGCCTTGGCTGCTGTAAGGTAGGTATGCTATTTTTATTATTATGTATATTTCGTAATATGTGTATTTTATTTAGAGGTTTTTATTATTATGACATAATATTTATACTATTCTTGTTTTTGTTCCGGGTGCTGTGGCCTGTCTCCACAACGCTTATCAGGCTACTTCTTTGGTAGCCAGGATTTACCTTATGAGATCAGATTATGATAAGCTGAAGTCTGAACTAAACTTTGTTCGAGCTGACCTGGCTGCATGGGCTGTTGACCTGGCGAAGGTGCAGGCTAAGAAGGATGCTGCTAAGGCTGAGGATGGCTCGAGTAAACAACTTCTGCAGGAGGCGTTGGACAGGAATGAGGAGCTTACCCTGGAGAGGGATGATTTGGAGGGCAAGCTTGATGATGCCTCCCTTTATTTTTATATTAAGGGGAGAGCGGCCGCCATGTCGAGCTGTTGAGGCCGGGCGAGTTGGAACCCTGAAGCTGAGATGGCCTTTGCTGCCTCTAAGTATCCTGACCTGCATAATATGGGGAATGAACAGGAGGTCGATTCTCCAGGGGAGCAAGATGTTGATGCTGAGGCTGATCAAGCCAAAAGTGGAAGTGGTGACGCTGTCTCCAAAGGAGAGCAGTAATTTTAAAATTTCTTTGATGGTATTGGCCCATCCAGGGGGGATGTCCCTGGATAAACAATTTTATTTTCTTTGTTTCTGTGTAGGTTAGGGATATTATCCCTGGCCTTAATGAATATTTTGGTGCCTTTGCCCCAGGGGGTAAGGGCTTTATTAATATGATAGTAATGGCCTTGCTTGGCTTATTTTGCTTATTTCTTGATGTTTTGTTTGCTTTTGAATTTCTTTTGAACCTGTGAACTTTGTTTTTCCAATCCTGTAAACCTGTCAAAATATTTACTTTGTTAATCTTCTTAGACAGGGTTTGAACATGTCTTTGTGATTCAAACCATCGTAAGTAATTCATCCATGTATGATTTTTGCCATAGTGGTTAAAGGGGTGGGAAAACCGGCCTGACAGGAGGGCTTATATCCCTTGTCTGACTGGAGGGTTTGGTACTCGGCCTGACAGGAGGGCTTTTTTACTGATGGTCGGGATAAAACACCATTGCACCATCTTGCTGCGTCCAGCAGGTTATAAATGTGTGCAGTAAATCTAGTCGGGTCAGGCAATTATTTCATGCCTGATTGGTCCTGACATTTACAGTATCCAGTGATGGTTACCAACTCGTTAGGCACGGTTAAGTGCAAAATTTTGTTTTAAAAACTAATGTACAGTAGAGTAGCCCTCAATC
The DNA here is from genome assembly GCF_048544455.1 of Silene latifolia. Taxonomy (NCBI): domain Eukaryota; kingdom Viridiplantae; phylum Streptophyta; class Magnoliopsida; order Caryophyllales; family Caryophyllaceae; genus Silene; species Silene latifolia. Next base: position 39,160,345 of record NC_133538.1, read on the forward strand.
CTGAATATTTATGCATATAAACATTTATCATTTATAATTGTTCAGGATTCAAAAATAAGAGAAATTGGGTTAGTTACATATATAGACATGGATTGCACATAGAGCATATGAAACACGTAATTTTTCAGATAGCACGTCAGGTTGAATCACTGATAGTAAAGGTATAGTTTTTTACCTGATTTTGGCCTGACATAGGTTTTATACATGGAATAACTTCAAATGTGTTACATTCCAAGATCTTGGGATCATTTCTCCTTCTAATGTTTGGAGCATGTATGGTCCTTGTCCGACGATTGAGTCAATTAAGTAAGGGCCTTCCCATGCAGGGGCAAGCTTGCCTGCTGATTTTTCTTTTTTTGTTTGGAAAAACTTTTCGTAAGACAAGGTCTTCTTCCCTGAAGACTCTAATTCTGACATTTTTGTTGTAAGTTCTGGCTACTGCTTGTTGGTATGATGCCATCCTGATTTTGGCAGCGTCTCTCAGTTCTTATGTTAGGACCAGGTTGTGTTGCATCAGGTCTCTGTTTGCTTCAACGTTGTTTAGGCTATATCTTGATGTTGGTACCCGAACTTCTGCAGGGATGATAGCTTCACAGCCATATACCAAGGAATAGGGTGTTTGTTGATGTCTTTGAAGTTGTCATGTCTGACCATAGCACTAATGGAAATTCTTCAGCCCATCTGCCTCGTGTTCTCTTCAGTTTCTTCTTTAAGCAGCTTATAATTACCTTGTTACTAGATCCAGCCTGGCCATTAGCTTTTGGATATCCAGGGATTGATGTGACCAGGTTAATATTCCATTCTTGGCAAAATGCTTTAGTCTTTTTCCCCACAAACTGGGTTCCGTTGTCACATACTATCCCTGATGGAACTCCATATCTGTAAATAATATTCGTCCTGATAAAAGATATTACTTCTTTTTCGGTTACCTGCCTGAAAGAGTCAGCTTCGATCCATTTGGAAATATAATCAGTCATAGCCAACATGAATACTTTCTGTCCTGGGGCTACTTCCCTACAATATCCATGCCCCCTTCATAAATGGCCAGGGTGCAGAAATTGAGTGAAGAAGCTCAGACGGCTGATGTATTATTGGTGCGTGAACTTGACAGGCTTTGCATTCTGAACAGTATTCCAAGCATTCAGGCCTCAGTGTTGGCCAGTAGTAGCATGTCCTGAGTATTTTACTTGCCAGGCTCTTTCCTCCTTTATGGTTGCCACAGTGTCCATCGTGTATTTCTTGGAGTACTTGTTTAGCTTCGTCAGGCTCTAAGCATCTCAATTATGGTCTAGCCTACGATCTCTTGAATAAAGTGTTATTGATAATGGTATAGGTTGAAGCTCTAATCTTAAAAGCCCCTGCTTCATGCCTTCCCTGAGGTAATATTCCTTGGAGGAACCAATCATAATAAGGTTTGGTCCAAGAATTATTATCTCGATTGATAGGGTTGACCGGTTCGGTTTTACTGATAGCTAGCTCTAATAAATGAACAATTGGTATTTTATCGAAAACTGCAGGGGTAAAATTTGAACCTAGGCTGGCCAAAGCATCAGCATGTGTGTTCAGGTCTCTTGGTATTTGATCTATATCAAATAAAGCAAATTTAGCGGTAAGGTTTTTTGCATACTCTAAATATGAAATCATTTTTGCATCCTTAGCCGTATAAATTCACTTTATTTGATTAGCAATTAAAAGTGAGTCAGTTTTTACCTTTAGGTTTTGAACACCGAGGTCTAGACATACCTTTAAGCCTGCTATTAGGGCTTCATATTCTGCTTCATTGTTGGTAGCTTTGAACTCACAGCTTATAGCCTGAGCAATCATGTCTCCCTGTGGCGATTTAAGCACTAGTCCTAACCCTGTCCCCCTGGCATTAGATGTCGCATCTATGAACAGGGTCCATTCTTGGTCGGGGGTTTTATTTTCTAATTGATTAACCTCATTTTTCAGGTCGGGTTTTAGGTTAGGGCTGAAATCAGCCACAAATTCTGCTAAGGCCTGCGATTTAATGGTTGTCCTGGGTTCAAAGGAAATATCATATATACTAAGTTGAACTGACCACTTGGCCATCCTGCCTGATAATTCATGCTTGCGTAGGACATATTTTATGGCTAAGTTGGTCCTGACTATAATGGGGTGGCTTTCAAAATAGGGACGTAGCTTAGTACATGACATAATTAAAGCTAAAACATATTTTTCAAGTAATCCATACCTCATCTCGGCATCCAGCAGGCTCTTACTTACATAATAGACAGGATGTTGTTGGCCTTCCTGTTCTTTTACCAGGACCGCGCTGACTGTTGTGTCAGTGACAAATAAGTATACTAACAGAGGTTCCCTCTTCTCTGGTTTAGCCAGTAACGGTGGAGATGATAGATACGATTTTAAGTATTGAAAGGCTGCTTCATGTTCATCTGTCCAATGGAACTGTTTATTTTTTTCTGAGTAGGTTATAAAATGTTTTACACCTTTCAGAGGATCTTGATATGAACCGGTTCAGGGCAGCCACTCGGCCTGTCAATTTCTGAATATCTTTGACAGACTTGGATGACTGAAGTTCCAGGATAGCTTTTATCTGTTCTGGGCTGGCATCTATGCCTCTTTTTGTAACCATGTAACCAAGGAACTTACCTGCAGAGACTCCAAAGTGGAATTTTGCAGGGTTGAGCTTCATGTTGTATTTTTCCAATATTTGGAATGCTACTTCCAAATGCTTCACATGATCTTCTACATTTTTGGATTTTACTACCATGTCGTCTATGTAGACTTCCATGATATCACCTATTTGATCCTTGAACTTCATGTTGACCATGCACTGGTACGTTGCCCCTGCATTTTTCAGGCCGAAAGGCATGGCTGTGTAACAGTATATGCCTCGGTCTGTAATGAATGCAATACTCTCTTGGTCAGCAGGGTACATTTTTATTTGATTGAATCAACTGGAGGCATCCATGAATGTCAGCATTTCATGCCCTGCTGTGGCGTCTACCATGGAATCAATATGCGGCAAGGGAAATGGATCCTTAGGGCAGTCTTTGTCCAGGTCAGTGTAATCTACACAAACTCTCCATTTTCCATTCTTTTTCTGCACAACAACCACGTTAGCCAGCCACTCAGGGTACATTACTTCCCTGATCATTCCCATATCCAGGAGTTTTTCCACTTCCTCGTTTATTATTGCATTTCTTACAGATGCAGATTTTCATCTCTTCTATTGTACAGGCTTAAAAGATTTATCAATATTAAGTTTGTGCGTAATTATAACAGCACTAATTCCGGTCATATCAAAATGAGACCAACCAAACCATGATGATTTATTTTTAAGGAATTTTACCAGTTCTGGCCTGACGCAATCTGGGGCGTCAGATCCTACTAGCACATACCTGTTAGGGTACTCAGGGTCTAGGATTCCCCGATCTGTTTCCATTCTGGGAGGTGTTATATAAGTACTCCTGACAGGGTACGGTAATTGCTATGCAAGGGACTTACTTGCCTTGGAAGGCTTTAAGGCTGCTGTATAGCATTATTGGGCTGTCTTGTGCTCTCCTTTAATCGTGGCTATGTCCCAATCCGCTGGAACCTTGATGTACTGATGGTAAGTTGATGGTACGGGTTTAACATTATGGATCCAGGGCCTGCCCAACATTCCATTGTAGGATGACAATCAATCTAGGACTCCAAATTTCTCATAGGATGAGACTCCTTCAACATAAGTTGGAAGATGAATTTCTCCTAATGTACTTTTGGTTTCTCCACTGAACCCTACCAAAACGCTGGATTTTTTGGTGATTTGATCCTCATTGATTTTCATGGCTTTCAGCACGTCAAGCATGATCAAGTTCACTAAGCTGCCTCCATCTACTAGGATCCTTCTTACTGCGGTGGTTCCAATCTGCATAGAAATTACTAGGCCATCATGATGAACATCAGGAATGTCTACCAGGTCACAATCACTGAAAGTGATTGTTGGGAGATGATCCTGTTTGTAGGGTGATGTAGTCCTTGGCGTCCTGGCTATCTTTTTCGCTGCTGAACTGGTCAGGCCGCAAATTTATGATCCACCAGATATGAATTTCACTTCATAGATTGGGGGTGGTGGAGGAAGGCTGCGATCCTGTTTATGCTTCTGGTTCTCCTTGCCCTGGTCTGCATTTCTGCCTTTCATCTAGATTAGATCATTTAGATATCCGGATTTCAATAGGTCGGCCACTTCTTTCCTCAGGGTAAAGCAGTCCTCCGTCGTGTGTCCAACGTCCATGTGGAATTCGCACCATTTGGAGTTGTCTCTCCTTGGGTTAGGATTTTCTACCTTCCTGGGCCATCTGACTACTGGTCCCATGTTGTCAAGCCTTTAGATCAATCCTGCTATATCAACATTGAAGTTATGCTCAGAAATAGGCGGGAAAACTTTAGCCTTACCTTGATACTCATGTGCCAGGTTGACTTCTGAATGGTCTGGCCTGGAATATGGAGTAGGTCTGTAATTGTTTCCTTTGTTGTTTTTCATATTGCTCGTTTCATAGTCCTTTGGTCCACTGGATGATCCAACTTTGTAGCTCTTGTCTTCTTCCAGCCTGATAAAAGCAAGAGATTTGGCCTGGACATCTTCGAAGGTATGGCAGGGATACTTAGTGAGCTCACTGTACAAGTCACTATGAGGTAGTAACCCCTGCCTGAATGCCTCCACTGCTGTTCCAACGTCACATCTAGGAATAGACACTTTCTCTTTGTTAAACCTGGCGAGGAACACCCTAAGAGTCTTCTCTGGCTTCTGTGTAATCCTATAAAGATCACTAGACCGCTTCTCGAATTCCCTGATGCTTGCAAACTGCTGGTTGAAGTTGTTGATCAGGTTGGCAAAAGAATGGATGCTCTCAGTTGGCAGGTTGATGTACCATTGTAAAACAGGTCCGGTCAGGGTCGTTCCAAATCCCTTACACTTGCAAACTTGCCTGAACTCCTGGGAATGGATGCAACTAACATTTTCTATTTATAGAGAGCCACATGATTCTGTGGATCCGTAGTTCCATCATAGATCTTCATAGACGGAATCACAAAATTTTTTGGCAAGTCCACTTTTATTATTTCGTCTATAAAAGGCGAATCAGCATAGCTGTCAGGGGCAGCTCCTTCTAAACTGGCAGGGACTCCAAGTATCTTCTCGAATTTTTCATTTAGCTTCTTGATTTCCTGGACCACTGAAATCATGATGGCTGCTACAAATTAATCAGGTTTTTCATTGTTATTATTTGGCTCACCATCGCCATCAACATTGAAAAATTTTGAGCCACTCGGGCTCCCAAAACTGGAAAAAACAATGTTTTTGATAATCGATGCAAATGGCGTTCTTAGCTGGAATCTAGAACCTGCTCCCTGGGTTTTTTCCAATTTTTGTTTCAGAGTGACTCTCGATTCTCTCAATCAAGGATTTCACCTCGGTTTGGCTACCTTTTCTTTCAAGCTTTCCAACTCAGCTATTTGTTGGAGAGCTGCATTCAATTGTTCTTCGATGGTAGGCTGGGCCATTTTTGTAGGTTATTTGGGTTTTTGTGAGATAAGGAAAAAAGATTTTAAAGAGCTAGATGCCCTACGGTGGGCGCCAATTGTTTTGTATGGATTTTGCGCAACGCGAAATCAGGTCAGGGTAGGTCTAGGCAGGGTTAACTAGCTCGAATTAATTTGTGGGTAAGTATGACAGGGCATAAAACTTGAAGAATAAAGTACGATAAAAGAATAACAATAAGATAAGGAATTTTGTACGTGGAAAACCCTTAAATGGGAAAAACCCAAGGGCACCAAGCCAGGAGAGGATTTCACTATAATATTGAATATTTAGCACAATTGATCATTATTAGGTTAAGTATTGTAAGAGAATGTCGTATGCTTGTATATGTCTTGCTCTTCTTCAAATGATTTCCAAGTGTTCCTTATATAGCAATGCTGAACGGCTGAATAATCTCGTCATTAATGCCAAATATTCTGCCTTAATTACCTGGACTAATGTTCTTATTTGGCCCTTAATGGCTGTCTTTAATAGCATAATCTTTCCCATTAATGCTCCTAATTATTGTGCGTATATTCTTCGCTAATATGACTTCTTGGTAAAATATCTTCCTGATATTTTGACCGTTGTCCTCTTCATGGCCTGGCACCTGTCTTCATGTGTCCTGGTATCTTGACATCCTGACACCCTGATGGTCAGGTCGAGGTAGTATATCTTCCACGGATGTCAGCGGATTTCCACGCCTAACAACGCATACATTTGATATTTCTATGGAAACTTCTAGACTCGGTTATATCTTGATTTTTCAAGATTAATCTTTAACACATACAAATGAGAGTACATACAACTTGCTCTTTACAGATGAATAGCTAGCAACAAAATTCCTGTCAGATAAATGAAAGAATAGATCAGTGAAGATGTTTGGGCTAAAATCCGCACTTTAGCCTAATAAGGGATAAGCCCACTTAATTTTGTTTAAAGAGTTTGGCCGCGGAGGTAGTACAAATCACAGGAAGCCCAAAGGCAAGTGGTATCCGTCTAAGGAGTTGGGCTAAGGAGCATGCAACGATGGGAAGGCCTGATGGTAAAGCAAGTCCACGTTTTGGAAAGCCTTCAGGGAGATCTTAGAGAGAATTCAGGGAGATTAGGGAGAATGGGGGAGGAAGACTCGTTATGGAAAGAGTTGTGATAGGAATAAAATTCCTTACCATAAACGAGGTAGGACATATCTAGGGTTCCTACCCTATAAATAGCCAAGGAGGTGAACAAGAGAGGGCATTCAAGATCTCAGACGCATAATACATTGTGCTAGCTAGATTTACATTCCGCCTCCACTGTAATCGATTCTCTTATTAACAAGCTAGTGCAATACTTGGAAGGGTGTCGTCCCTTCCCGCGGTCGTTCCCACATTGGGTTTTCCACGTCACCAAATCTCACGTATCAACCTTTATTTACGTACTTAATTCCTTTATTTTACGTTAAAACACAAATATACATCCTACATACAACGAGTAAGACCGCATTGACCTCGCTTAACCCAATTCGGTAGAAAATTACCAAAACAGTTTGGCGCCCACCGTGGGGCATTGTGGTCGTCAATCGTTGATTACTCAAGCGTATAATGGACAAACAAACGCCAGCAGCCGTGTCACGGAGCGGTCAGCCGTCGTTACCACCCAACCCAGTTCAAAATCCAGTATCAGCGGCACAAACTCAAGTCCCCGGACACACCCCAAGAACCACATCCGTGACAAAAGTCAATCTACCTCCCAGAACCCTTGCTGTAGCGGCCCAACCTAGTTCAGACAGGGGCACAGGAAGTTCAGGACTTACTCCACCACCCAGTCTGATGCGTGTCCTAAATATGATTGTGGACAAGGCCCTCGGGAACTGCGTCCGAGGGATCCACACCCGGCATAATCGACTCGAGGTTCTTTCGAATCGAATTAAGACATATTAGAGTCGCCACCAAGTTTTTTGGGAACTTGGAACCGTTCAAGTCAACTTTACACCTTTCATCGAAAAGCATAAAGCCCATCGACTACGAGTGATTAAAGATAAAGACTTGTACCCTATATCACTCGATTTGAATGACTCTCGTAATCCAATGGTATTTAGACGGATCCACAAACCATAGATCTTGAGTAAGGGGTGAGGGTACGTGTTGGGAAGCCCATAAGGACACCCAACCCCGCCCGTCAATAACGGCCTCTACTAAGTCAAGTGTCGAATTTCAAACAAGGTCATAGCTACTACGATGTATGATATGCAAACGTTGTTTTAACCCTAACATGTGACAACAATTTCTATGTCGTTTTAGATGCAACTAAACTAACTTTGTCAAAGTTGTAATTTAGCATGTGGGTTGATTGATCTAACAACATGTAAAGCAAACAAACAAGGCTTAGGGGGAATGGGGGAGCCGTTGGGATCTACCTATTACAAACCAGGCATTTCATGCCGACACAACAACAAATTAAAGATACAACTCGATCTAAATACAAATGCTACATACAAAACAATACACGACGACACACACGGCCGTTTGGCCTTGAAAACCGTGCACATGAGGGGTGGCCCACGGCTCACATGACCCACGGCCTTGGGTCACTCCTCGTAATGCGTGCTCGCGCTTAATCTCATCGAATTAGACATAGGGCTACGCACCAAAGCATGCATTAGCATAAACCGGGCCATGTTGCTTTAAACAACATGCGGTTTACTACGCTCCTACAAGCATTGGGAACAACCGTCTAACCAAACAAGACTAAGGTTTTTAGAAATCATTTGACTCGATAAAAGAAAACAAACTTGAAAGATTACAACTCGATAAACCAACGATAAATTACAAACAATGAAACAACGAGAAAACAAACGGTATAAAAACAAAACGAGAAAGGTAAAGAAAACGGCCACCTCACGGCCCAAACCAATGGCCACCCTCACGGCCAAGATAAGGCCAACCTAGTTCCTAAGTTAGATTCATTGGTTAGATCGAATGATTGCGAAAAGGGATAGGAAACAAGTTAGAAAACGAGTTAAAAACGATGTTGATTGATTGTCGCATGAGGGTGCATTCTACACGGCCTAAAGGGTCCAATTAGGTTAAATTCGCTAATTAATTTAACTCATCGAGTGTCAATAAGAAGGTGCTAATCACGCACTCTTATACTAGCGATAAATTAGGTGAAAGAGATAGATGCATTCAATTATTTACAGAAATCGTCGATTGATTTTATAACTTACGTCAAAGCCACCTAAAGTGTCTAATTAGATTATTAAATTGATTTAAAGTCATCTAATTACGTCATAGGTTAACAATCAGAAGTTAAACTAACATGCAACGGGTCCTAAGGTCCATCGATTTGGCGAAAAGCAAGAAGAGGGTCGAAAGCGAAGATCGAAGTTAGATAACTTGTTTTATTTATGCCCTACCTTGAACACGAGGATATGTAAATGAGACGGGGGTGTACGACCGACAAAAGGAGCGGTTTCTTTTCCCATCTCAAGTCAACGCGGGTGTTCATGGTGGTACTTTAACTCATACTCGGACTAACTAGTTTCGTGGTTAATTTAAAACAAACGATAATTAAAACGAAAAACAAACAAAAAAAAGACAATAAAAAAGGCATAAAAAAACGAAATAAAAAGAGAAGAGAAGGGGATTTGATGCACCCTCAACCTACATGTATCGTTGACACCGTCTTGGGTCGTAATCGATGGTAGATTTTATCTCGAGAGGCCGTCGTCGACGAAGTAACAAAGCAACACGCGTTTTGGAAAGTTTCTGGACAGCAGTTTTAAAACAGTGATATCTCCCTCGTTTCACGACGAAAATTCGATCCGAAAGATGTTTTGGAAACTAGAAAGAGAGGAGAACAAGGATCTTAAAGCAACCCCTGCTCGATTTGGGTTATTGGGCACGAAAAACGAGCACAAACAGAACTGGACAGACAAGAATAAACCGCGAAAACAGAGTGTTATTTCACTCTGTTTTTCGAGGGATTTCGTGTACTCTCAAGGGCAATTTGGCTCGTGATTCTTTATCTAATGTGTGTATGGATGTTGTATGGTTAATTAGGAACAAGAAACTCGAATGTTTATGGTGATTTAATGGAGGAACGAGATGATTTTCGAAGGAGGCACACAAACAGTTTCTGTTTGTGTGTCGGTTTTGTGTAGGGTTTTTGGAGGATGTTTAGGGTTTGTTTCTGAGGTTTAAAGCTTGTGGGTGATGGTTGGATGTATGGAGGACTTAGAGGAATGATTGTATGGTGAAGGGGTGGTATTTATAAGGGTTTAAAATAGGTTAAAAGGGAGTAAGGAGCAGTCGGGCTCATTGAACATGGCTGCTGTCCATCGGTTTTGGGAGGGGTTTCTAGGGTTCGTTTTGGGGGATTTCTTGGTGATCAAGCTAGGATAATATGGGTAGGATACTAGGGTATGGGTTAGGGTTAATGGGTACGGGTCTTGGTAGTGTTTGAAGTGGGTTTTGGGCTCGCGAATTGAGCTGCAAAACAGGGGACTGTTTGCGGTTTGGGTGCGGGCTGCTTGTGGTTGGTTTTGAACGAGAATTTGGGCCATGGTATGGGGGTTCGAACACGGGTTGATGGGTATTGGTATAGGTGGGTTAGTGTACTCGAGATTCGTGCCAATTCGCAAAGGAAACGGGCTTAAAAACCGAGCTAAAATCGAGCTCAAAACACACGATGCAAAACGAGTTTTTCGCTTTTAAAATTGATTTTCCAAACCAATTAACAAATTGAAATAAATGACTTTTCAAATCAAATATACTTATAAAATGATTTTTCAAATCAAATATTTATTTTATTTTCAATAAAATAACTTAAGAAAATAAATTCAAAATAAAGCTTTAATTTAAATATCATTTAAACTAAATAAAAATGAATTCACTCAAAAAACACATTAATTTTAAATATCATTTAAAATAACAAAATGAACCCACTAAAAACATTAATTCAAATATCATTTAAATTAACAGAATGAATTCACTAAAAACGTTAATTTAAATATCATTTAAATTAATAAAATACTTCATCGACGACGCCCATTCTACCTCGTAAAACGAGCTCCAAATAATGACAATGACAACTAAAGAATACATGTGTCCTATCATCATCGGGTGTTTGTCGGGTTCTCTATAAATTCCAATATCGACGGATACGGGTATCTACAGAGCCCCCACTTTGACTGAGGCTTGGACAAGGCGAAAGTCAAAGTATACCCCAGGTCCCTTTCGACCTGAGGATTCTTCGGGTCGTTTATAGTCCATTAGACTCGCGTATATAAGCTCGCTTGACCATAAGAAGAGATCATACCTGAAACTTCGTTGGGGATTAACTCTTGCTTCTGTTGCGTCGAATTATCATTGTTGGTCATCGACCCATGAACTGCATAAAAGGTGGGTTGAGCCTTATCCTTAGGCGCCTACGTATCCGTTTCGACGGAATCAAACCCGCGTCGTAGTTCGGCAAATCTGCTGTCCGACACATGCCCAAAGTTTATCATCTGTGGCGTATGTCCAAAATTCATCATCTACCGACATTGGCCCAAGATTTATCATCTCATTGGCACTTGTCTAAATGGGACGGGACTTTCCGAGGAGGTTGCCGTCGCTTTCATCATTTGCTTTCAGCTAAGGAATTCTTCCATTTCATACTCTTGTATTGAATTGAATTATGAGTGGATGTCATCCATTTCATCTTGATAATGGTCTCGAAGCCAACGGCTTTAGAGCCCCGATTTACTGCGGCTCTCTAAAGTCGAAGACTTTAGAGCCCCCAGTTGAAGCATATCCTGCTACATTTGAAACATAGAAAATGTACTAGCAATAATCACCACATAAGCACATTGGGATCATCGATCTTGGAATTGGATCGTTTTGAAGTACTGGGTCATCGACCCGAAGATTGTATTTGAAAATTTTGAATGATTGGGTCATCGACCCAAAAAAATGAATTTGAAAATTTTGAATGATTGGGTCATCGACCCGCATTTTGAATTTGAAAGACTGGGTCACGACCCGAAATTTGAACGTGTTGACGATTTTGAATTTGAAATGAAACACTTGGATGTTGGGTCGTCGACCCAAAAAGTTTTTGAAATTTTGAAATTTTGAAATTTTGAAATTTTGAATGTTGAAGCTTTTGATTGATGGGTGAGCATGAGATGCGACTCAGACATACTATATGATTCGTGAACGTGGCGTAGCCGCTACCGCAAAAACAAAAAGAAAATAAAACCGTAAGTGTGCACGGGCTTTAATTCAAATATGGACTTGTCGAGGGTAGAAAATGTAAATCGGCCGTTCCGGCGCCAAAAAATGGCAAATGGGAATCACAAGGTCGTCGAACTTGGGACGGAGATATCGTATGGCATGGGCGTGCTCCCGAGGGCACATGGGAATCGAGATCACTTGGCATTGACGAGGTGGATTAAACTCACAGAGGAACAACGTTGGCTTCGCCCGGACACTAAACACAAAAGTTAATTTTATGAGAACACTTAGACATCACACATCACTCTTGTTGGGAACATTCTATCACTCTTCTCCTCGCCTCCTTTCTTTTCAGCGAGTTTTCATTATTTCTTGCCACCGCCTTCTTTCTTTTCAGCGGGCTTTTTCATATTTTCTGTTCCCAACACAAACCCACATCTATGTGACTCAAAGATCTTTGCCTAAACCGTTCGATAAAGCTCATTCCGAGACTTGACACTACTCATCTGAATCTATATCCTTATCCTAGCCTACATCGAGTGCTAAGACCGACTCAAACAAAGGTGGCTTCATTTGGACTTGGTTAAGACCCGTAAGAAACCGACAAGATGACAACTTGGTTGATGAGTGGATTGAATCCCTTATTCTGAAGGACTGCCTACGTATTCGCGTGAAGCGAAATCAAATCCGACGTAGTTCGATCATGGTGCATAAACATGGCATTTTGATTGTGTGTACACACTCGAAGGTTTCACCTAAGGTATCATGTCGTATCCCATTCTAGCATGTAAGGTACCGTTAAATCCCGTGTTTGGGGTTAGGTGTAAAAGGCTTGGATCTTTTGGGATGTGGAGCTTGGTAATAACAAGTTGGAATGGTTAACCGTCATTCTGAAGGTTTGTTTTGTGGTGCTAAGGCCAAGGGCTATGGCTGCTGATGTGGTTGGAATGGGTGTCTCGGGTTTGATGAACCACGAGTGCAAATGGGTTGGAAATCGATGTGGGTTCAAATTTCCATGTCTGGACCCTAAAGGCTAGGTATAACAACACAAGCGGAATGATTCTCAAAATTCCCGACTATCCCTTGTAACTGTCTCAGGAAGGACTTAGGGTTAAAGAGGTTACTACTTAAGCTTTTGGGCTTCGCCCATTGAACTTCAACTATGGGTACTTGACTTGACTTCTAGCTTCCGTAACTTCGACATTCAACCAAAAACCTTTTGCAATAACTTCAACATCTTTTTTTCTTTTTTCCTTTTTTTTCTTTCTTTTCTTCTTCTTTTCTTTTTTTCTTTCCCTTTTTCTTCTTCTTTTTCATCTCTTCTCTTTTTTCATTTTTTCATTTTTTTCTTTTGCTTTTTTTTTCGTCCCTTTTTTTTTCTCATCTTTTCATTGTTTTTCATCTTTTTTTTTTCTTCTCTTCTTGAAAATGATCTTCTATTCATTCCCTTAGTCATAAATGGATACACCTTGAAAACTGGGCTTCGCCAACTAATTTGGGTAGGAACTAACAATTCCTTGTTAGAACGGGTTGATATCTTCTCTCTTCGAGATGGGATGATTTTGTTGGGGAAAAGGCTTGCCTTCCATCATCGATAGGAAAAACAAGGAGCTAGTCCGGGTTTGTCATAGAATCATCTAAAAGCTTGTCACAAACATTGGTTCAGATGGAGGTTTTCTACCGCCAGACATGGAATAGGTAAAGGAATCAAACACAGGATCCTAGTGTACCTTACATTTTGAAACGGGGCATATTTCTACCCCAGGGATGCCTTTGAGTGTGCTGTGCATTTTATCATGCTTCGGAATGATTGAGGATTGGAAACAAGACATATTTGTAAACGAAACTGCAATTTTTATTGGAATGACAAATGCTTAAAAGACTCGAAGGAACGATTCCTAGGACACACCCTAGGTCATCGCGGAACAAACGACTCAACTTCAGGAAAAGAAAGTCCTAGACTCGACTCGACTAAAATAAGAAAAACAGATCCCGACTCATAATTATCAAATCTGGTCTTGAGCTTTCTCTTGTTCAGTTGTCAACTTAGATGCTCGGCTCTTGTCCTTGATCCCTGTGATGGTTTGCCTCCATCCCGAGGTAGTCCTCTGATGATCTACGCCAGTGATGGAAGTTGGTGAATCGAATTGTCTTTTATTAACTTCGTTAATAAGAGGAGTACATTCTAGAGCAAGACTCCCGACTTGAATTTCATTCTTCGAGTTTGGCAAGGATTCAGAGCAATCCACAAATATTTTGCCGATAAACACTCCTTTCCAGTGACATGGGCGGATAAGATGGGAATAATCGACATTGTCTTCGACAGAAACAAAGTTAGTGTGGTCGCCAAACGGATTGGTGACGTTATTGGGTTTAACAGCTGGGATCGGGGAGCGTTCCGTTCTCAATCATGTCTTGAATTTCGTGCTTCAGTCGATAGCACCTTTCAGTATCATGGCCTTTCCCTTGATGAAAGGCACAGTAGGCATTTGGTTTATACCATTTACCTTGTTGATCAGCGGGAGGGTCCGGAGTTGGACCAATAGGCTTTAGCTTTCCTTGGGCTATGAGCCTTTGGAGAGCGTATGTATAAGTGCATCCGATATCGGTGAATGCCCTAGGTGTTTGGCGCTGCGACTTCTTCGATTGCCCTTCTAAGAGATTGATGGCTTCATCAATATGGGTCGTTCTTCAGGGCTTTGGTCCTAGACGATGAGGCCCCTTGGTACCCTTTCGGCTTTTTCGACCTCCGCCCTTATGACATCATCTTCTACCTTTATCCCGATTCTTATCAATTCTTTGAAAGAGCCAAAATTCTGGTATTTCGAGCATTACGGTAAAGTGTCGTAGATTCTTTACGAACTTATCTACCATTTCAACTTCATCAGGCTTCTTAGCTAATTTCACGCTTTCAGCGCGCCATCTTGCAAGGAATTCAGTAAAGCCTTCTTTGTCTTTCTGTGTCATTACCTCCAAAGTCCTTATGTTGGTTTGGATCTCGACATTGTCAGCATAGTGCTTACAGAACTCCACCGTAATATCTTCGAAAGTGGGGAAGTTCTTAAGGTCCAGATTGTAGAACCACGCCTTCGGGTGTTCATCCGTGATTGAGCGAAAATTTCGTGAGAGCATGTCAAGGCAGGTACTCCCTTCAGATGCTAAGTACCCCTTATAGGCCTTAACATGGTGGATGGATCTTGATGCCCTTGAACTTGGGGATGTCAGTGAGTACCATGTTCGTGGGCAGCTTGTCCTGAACTGGGGCATAGGTCCTAGCATTCTCATAGTGGATGTTCTTCCCCTGGGAGAGCTTCAAACGGTCTTCGATGAACTTGAACCGTTTCTCCAGATCAGTCAGCGGTGGAGGGGGTGGAGGTGAATCTTCACTCAGCCTAGATTCGATTGCTTCCATTCGGGTCATCATGAGGTTCACGGCCTCAGTAAGCTTGTTAACAGCATCTTCCATTGCTTGACGTCGGGTTTTGGGCGGCCTTTCTACAAGAAAACCCCGTACTGAGTCAATATTTAAAGTAAGAGCCCCTGCACACTTAAGGACACGACCCCAACTTGACTCAAACACAGACTCGACTTGAGATTGGTTAACCAAAGGTTCGACTCACGGTTTGATTTAGACATTGGTTCACTTTAGACTCGACAAAACGACATGACTCAAGCTGTCATAACTCGATTCTAAACTGGACTTGGTGTGACCAAACCCGTGATTGGGCTAACATAGCCCATGGGTTCGCGTGAAACGTCCATAAGGGCCTAGCCTGGACGTTTTTTTGTGGACTATTCTAGACCAAAAGGTCGACCAACATGACTCAAAGCCCAAGAGGTGAGTTTGGGTGACCCAACAAGGTCGTGTTCTAGACCCTTAAAATGAAACATACCCGGCCTAACATGGCCATGACCCGGACACGACTTGACGCATTTCATGCTTGGTTGAGGTTCGAGAAACATTTTGGATTGATTTTGAAAAACGAAGGATTGATTTGAAAATGAGATTTGAAATGGGCAGCATGCCGGCTATAAAAGCTCAATTTGGGCCGAAATTCTAGTCCTATTTGGGCAAAGATTCCGCGTTTTGAAAATCATGCTAGGTTTGAAAGTAAGTTGTTCAAAAGTTCGGTTTTGAAAAGGACTTGGAATTTTCGAAAAAAAGACTCGGGAAAACATATTGCACATTGTCATTCTCATGCTATAAGGATGTATGCTCCTAGACATCTCTAAGTCTCGGCAAGTCTTCTACAAGAAGGTCTATGCCCTCCATCCTTTTGCGGTCTTATAAAGCGAGGTGTCTTAAGGTAAAGTACCTAGAAGATCGTCCCCATTCCCAAGAACCACGCGAGGCGAAGTGGAAGCGAGCAATGTGCAGCTTCCTGGCATAGTGGGACGTCGCCCCCCACGCATCACGAAGAAACGCTGGGACGGCCCGGGCAAGTCCTTAAGAGTTTATGCATGAATCGTAGCACTATGAGTAATGTTTTACTTTCCAACACTTTCTTTTCAAGTTTCACCTCGGAGGAAAAGACCCTAGAAACACAGTGTAACTAGTCCTCTTGTCCCCAATGAGTCGCCAAATCGTGGACAAGGCCCTCGGGAACTGCGTCCGAGGGATCCACACCCGCATAATCGACTCGAGGTTCTTTCGAATCGAATTAAGACATATTAGAGTCGCCACCAAGTTTTTTGGGAACTTGGAACCGTTCAAGTCAACTTTACACCTTTCATCGAAAAGCATAAAGCCCATCGACTACGAGTGATTAAAGATAAAGACTTGTACCCTATATCACTCGATTTGAATGACTCTCGTAATCCAATGGTATTTAGACGGATCCACAAACCATAGATCTTGAGTAAGGGGTGAGGGTACGTGTTGGGAAGCCCATAAGGACACCCAACCCCGCCCGTCAATAACGGCCTCTACTAAGTCAAGTGTCGAATTTCAAACAAGGTCATAGCTACTACGATGTATGATATGCAAACGTTGTTTTAACCCTAACATGTGACAACAATTTCTATGTCGTTTTAGATGCAACTAAACTAACTTTGTCAAAGTTGTAATTTAGCATGTGGGTTGATTGATCTAACAACATGTAAAGCAAACAAACAAGGCTTAAGGGGAATGGGGGAGCCGTTGGGATCTACCTATTACAAACCAGGCATTTCATGCCGACACAACAACAAATTAAAGATACAACTCGATCTAAATACAAATGCTACATACAAAACAATACACGACGACACACACGGCCGTTTGGCCTTGAAAACCGTGCACATGAGGGGTGGCCCACGGCTCACATGACCCACGGCCTTGGGTCACTCCTCGTAATGCGTGCTCGCGCTTAATCTCATCGAATTAGACATAGGGCTACGCACCAAAGCATGCATTAGCATAAACCGGGCCATGTTGCTTTAAATAACATGCGGTTTACTACGCTCCTACAAGCATTGGGGAACAACCGTCTAACCAAACAAGACTAAGGTTTTTAGAAATCATTTGACTCGATAAAAGAAAACAAACTTGAAAGATTACAACTCGATAAACCAACGATAAATTACAAACAATGAAACAACGAGAAAACAAACGGTATAAAAACAAAACGAGAAAGGTAAAGAAAACGGCCACCTCACGGACCAAACCAATGGCCACCCTCACGGCCAAGATAAGGCCAACCTAGTTCCTAAGTTAGATTCATTGGTTAGATCGAATGATTGCGAAAAGGGATAGGAAACAAGTTAGAAAACGAGTTAAAAACGATGTTGATTGATTGTCGCATGAGGGTGCATTCTACACGGCCTAAAGGGTCCAATTAGGTTAAATTCGCTAATTAATTTAACTCATCGAGTGTCAATAAGAAGGTGCTAATCACGCACTCTTATACTAGCGAGAAATTAGGTGAAAGAGATAGATGCATTCAATTATTTACAGAAATCGTCGATTGATTTTATAACTTACGTCGAAGCCACCTAAAGTGTCTAATTAGATTATTAAATTGATTTAAAGTCATCTAATTACGTCATAGGTTAACAATCAGAAGTTAAACTAACATGCAACGGGTCCTAAGGTCCATCGATTTGGCGAAACAAAGAAGAGGGTCGAAGCGAAGATCGTAGTTAGATAACTTGTTTTATTTATGCCCTACCTTGAACACGAGGATATGTAAATGAGACGGGGGTGTACGACCGACAAAAGGAGCGGTTTCTTTTCCCATCTCAAGTCAACGCGGGTGTTCATGGTGGTACTTTAACTCATACTCGGACTAACTAGTTTCGTGGTTAATTTAAAACAAACGATAATTAAAACGAAAAACAAACAAAAAAAAAAGACAATAAAAAAGGCATAAAAAAAAAAAACGAAATAAAAAGAGAGAAGAGAAGGGGATTTGATGCACCCTCAACCTACATGTATCGTTGACACCGTCTTGGGTCGTAATCGATGGTAGATTTTATCTCGAGAGGCCGTCGTCGACGAAGTAACAAAGCAACACGCGTTTTGGAAAGTTTCTGGACAGCAGTTTTAAAACAGTGATATCTCCCTCGTTTCACGACGAAAATTCGATCCGAAAGATGTTTTGGAAACTAGAAAGAGAGTAGAACAAGGATCTTAAAGCAACCCCTGCTCGATTTGGGTTATTGGGCACGAAAAACGAGCACAAACAGAACTGGACAGACAAGAATAAACCGCGAAAACAGAGTGTTATTTCACTCTGTTTTTCGAGGGATTTCGTGTACTCTCAAGGGCAATTTGGCTCGTGATTCTTTATCTAATGTGTGTATGGATGTTGTATGGTTAATTAGGAACAAGAAACTCGAATTTTTATGGTGATTTAATGGAGGAACGAGATGATTTTCGAAGGAGGCACACAAACAGTTTCTGTTTGTGTGTCGGTTTTGTTTAGGGGTTTTGGAGGATGTTTAGGGTTTGTTTCTGAGGTTTAAAGCTTGTGGGTGATGGTTGGATGTATGGAGGACTTAGAGGAATGATTGTATGGTGAAGGGGTGGTATTTATAAGGGTTTAAAATAGGTTAAAAGGAGTAAGGAGCAGTCGGGCTCATTGAACATGGCTGCTGTCCATCGGTTTTGGGAGGGGTTTCTAGGGTTCGTTTTGGGGGATTTCTTGGTGATCAAGCTAGGATAATATGGGTAGGATACTAGGGTATGGGTTAGGGTTAATGGGTACGGGTCTTGGTAGTGTTTGAAGTGGGTTTTGGGCTCGCGACTGAGCTGCAAAACAGGGGACTGTTTGCGGTTTGGGTGCGGGCTGCTTGTGGTTGGTTTTGAACGAGAATTTGGGCCATGGTATGGGGGTTCGAACATGGGTTGATGGGTATTGGTATAGGTGGGTTAGTGTACTCGAGATTCGTGCCAATTCGCAAAGGAAACGGGCTTAAAAACCGAGCTAAAATCGAGCTCAAAACACACGATGCAAAACGAGTTTTTCGCTTTTAAAATTGATTTTCCAAACCAATTAACAAATTGAAATAAATGACTTTTCAAATCAAATATACTTATAAAATGATTTTTCAAATCAAATATTTATTTTATTTTCAATAAAATAACTTAAGAAAATAAATTCAAAATAAAGCTTTAATTTAAATATCATTTAAACTAAATAAAAATGAATTCACTCAAAAAACACATTAATTTTAAATATCATTTAAAATAACAAAATGAACCCACTAAAAACATTAATTCAAATATCATTTAAATTAACAGAATGAATTCACTAAAAACGTTAATTTAAATATCATTTAAATTAATAAAATACTTCATCGACGACGCCCATTCTACCTCGTAAAACGAGCTCCAAATAATGACAATGACAACTAAAGAATACATGTGTCCTATCATCATCGGGTGTTTGTCGGGTTCTCTATAAATTCCAATATCGACGGATACGGGTATCTACAATGATGCTTTACACCTTATTTTACACGCATTTCAGAGCTCAATTATGTAGTTTATGCTACTATTTTCCCTATTTCCGTCTACTTTTCGTGTTTTTGTGTAATACTGCAGAAATGGGAAAATGCAGCGGAAAATGAGCCGAATCCGTCCCCGAGTACTAGGTATAGGACCTGACGTGAAGTAAAGACTCGGGAAGCGAACTTGGTGCACGGATCAAGGCTCGAAAGATAGATTTGCGAGAGTTTCAGAAGCGGATTACCAGCTGACTTAGTCTATAGACTGACCTATATGGTTTATAGACTGTCAGAATGCTGAACAGTTTACTGCAGGAAGAGCAGTCAGTCGATCGACTGAGGTCCATAGTCGATCGACCACATGAGCTGACGTGCAAGTTTTATTTTAAGTCAGAAGCTTCTGATATTCTCGGCCTTTGGTCGATTGACTGGTTAATATGGTCGATCGACCCCTTATCCAACCTAACGAGAATTAAAAGATTTTTACCTAAGCCCATTTGTAATTAGGTTTGGAGAAGGGTTTTACGTGACACTTCTATATAACGTAACTCCTTCCTACTGCTTTAAAGAAGGATTTTCGGGAGAGATTCAGATACACATACCTAGTTTGTTCTACAGTTTTCATTAGTTTTTAATAAAGTTCTTCTTTTGCATCCGGATTCATTTTTCTTGCTTTCTCTGTTTCTGGTAATTCTCGTTCTAATTTTAGTTAACTTTTATTCCTTCTTATTAGATTAGAATTGATTAGTTAGAATCCTTAAGCCCAAAGTCCTTGTTTTATGCGGTTTTCTTGTTCATTTAATTTAGTTATGAATTCTGTTGTTTTCACCTTTAGTTTCGTTATTGTTGTTAATTCCAGTATGAGCAGCTAAACCCTTCGTGCTAAGATATAGGGGACCTGTAGTGTAGGCGGCGTAGAATTCGTAATCCTGAGTCGCGTCATGGTCGATCGACTGAGTCTGTTGGTCGATCGACCGGCTCACGTAAGATCAGCTCCGTTTTAATTGATTAAATTGCTTAATTTGACGAATTGAGTGCACGCGACTAGTTGAATACTTAGTAATTGACCGACCCATTAGATCGAAAGATAGGGGAGGGAATTAGACTACCAATTGAAACGACTAAATTTTACCGAGATCGAAAGGTAGGTAGAATTTAGGCTTTTAAGAATCACTTTTCAGGGCGAGAGTCAGTACTAGTGATACTTAGGGACCCGTAGCTAGATCGAAAGATGCTACCTGTTAAGAATGGACCGAGAGGACTTCTTATTTTCCCATCTTACGTGATTATTTCAGACTTACTTAGGATACTGCCGTCGAAACTACAGCGAACCGACCATCTTAACACCCTTTTTATATTTGATTTCATCTATTTTCTTTAACTGCTCATTTATTTGCTTTAGTTTAGTTTTGATTTTATTACATTTAGTTATAGAATCATTCAAATCATACCCCCCCGAAACTGTTACTTTAGACTTAAATTAGACAACTTTAAATTGTTTGCCTCCTTGTGGTTCGACCCTGACTGCCACTATCTATAGTAGTAGTTTGGATTATAAATTTTATTTTTGATACTTTACGACGGTATCAAATTTTGGCGCCGTTGCCGGGGAGGCAATTGTTTAATTTTTAGTTGTTTTTATTTTAGTCTTTTTCTTGGTTTAAGGGACACCTTTTCCTTAAACTGTTCTCATATTCTATGTTGGAGTTAGTGTCCTCCACAATAGTGCGTTAACATAATAAATCTCATTAATGGAATATCATCTGATATTTAATTATTTTATCCTCGTCAGTTGATTAACGTAAATCGATAACGGTTGGCTGACTAGAGTTTGACGTTATTGTCATGAGACGGCGGTGATCAACTGACCCCGTTCGGTCACACCTACAGGAACGAACCCCAATTGATAACTAATTAATTGTATGAGATACAATTTATTTAATCCCTTGATTTAAAGACTAAAAAGTTAGTCGATTATTTTTAGAGAGATTTCGAGTTGCGAACTCGAGGACCGGCAGTTATTATTTAATTATGCGATAATTGAATAATAAGTTTTGGGAGACGGGTTTTAGTTAATTAATTGTTAATTCACTAAAATTGTATTAATTGATTAATGTGATTAATATTGATACGTAAATAATATGTGTAGCGGTACACGTATATTTACAGAGTGATTTGGACGAAATTAATTGGAAGTATTTAAACATGAAACGATGTTTAAAATAAAAATTACAAGGATTTGTGCGACAAATATAAGAACCAACATGGACCCGTAAATGGGCAAGTGGACCGTGTAAAATAAGAGTAGTGGATGATTACTCACATAATCATTTCACCTTATTTTGTATACTACCATAATTTATCATATATAAGATTTTGCATGTGATGTAAGATGAAAAATATAAGACAAAATTTGTCCACTACCACACTCCATCTCACCCGCCACTTTTCCCTTCCTTATACTCAATCCATTGTTCATTTTTCTACACCACCTCACTTTACATTTTGCATGTGAACAATTTTTGTACATCTCTCTAAAAATAATTATTCATCACTACTAAGATTGTTAGTAATATTATAAATAATATCAAGGATTCAATATTAACAAGTTCTAGTTCAATACTTGTTATTATTTTTAGGTAAGTTCTTGGGTACAACAAAAAGGAGATCTTCTCTTTGAAGATTAGTAAGGAGGATCATCCATTATAAGCTCAAGAACAAGATAGTAAGGTGAACTAGTTTGTGCCCTTTTTACCACAAAATGAATGTAAGGAAATTGTTTTTCCTTATACTTTCATTTTTATGCTTTCATATTAGCATGCATGTTACATAGATCACCTAAATGACAAATTATGAGATAATTTAATTTTTATTAGAGAGTCTAATATGGATCTATGATCTTTCAAGTGGTATCAGAGCTTAGGCTTGTAATTTGCATGTTGATTTTAAGCTTTTTAATGAATTATGATATAATTTATCAAAACTCAAAAATTGTGTTAGAAGAGGTTTTAGCACGAAATTTTTGGGACATGCATACCTACTGATCTCAAAAGGTTTGTGGTATTTTTTGGTGATTTTTGAAGTTATTTTGCTATTTTTAATGATTTTTGGTAGAAAACCGAGTCAAAATGCTGTATTTTAGTTAAAAATTGACTAAAAATAGTTAAAAGTTGATTCGGTGTATGAATTTTTTATGGTATTTCATGCATGTTTTCTACTGATTGTATGCAAAAAGTTGAAGGTTGGTTCGAATGTTTTGCATGTTTATTGATTTTATGAGATAAAAGTCGATAAAAGTGAAATTAATTAATCATAATTTCGAAACATTTGATTCTGCCCATGATAAATTTATTTACATTTAAAAATATTATTTAAATATTAAAAGTGATTTTTCATGTGTGTTTTCACTTTGTTTTGATGTTTATTGGTTTTAGTGGTTAAAAACCGATAAATATCAATCTTTTTCTTCATAAAATTTATCCGGAATTTTTGGGCAATTTTTCTGACATTTTGCTATTCTTGAGAGTGTTCCAGAATATTAAAAAATTTTGTTTTATTTTTTTTGGGTAATGTTTCAATTATTTTGGATTTTTACTTAAATATTATGATTTTATCGATTAAATTAGCAAAATATCACCAAATCAAACTAATAATTTATCATAGAATGAGTGAGGACTAATTTTGAGGTTCAAAACAGTTTGGACAATTATTTTGGGCTGAAATGACATTTAAGAGTTGATTATTGATTTTTACATGTTAAAAATCGATTAAATCCACAAAAACCGAGATGGATACCAACGAATGATAGATAGGGCGATTTTGGCATCATTTTACAGCATTTTAAGCATATTTATTTAAGTTGAATGAATGATTGTCATTGATTTAATGTATTTATCTTGTTGTACCTAGTATGGCCTATTTTAATCGTTATTACCCGAAATGAATGGGAATATCGATTTGTTTGTAATTAAATACGATCTCGTATCGTCGGTTTGTAATTAATTAATAGTTTTTTTTTATTTTATTAATTAATGTATAATAGGAATAGCTATGTAATTCATTTGTAATAGTTATTTTTACCGGCGTTTCCAAAAGACGGATTATAACGAGACGGAGTCTATTTTTGGAAGGTGTTCCAAATCCCACAAGGAAGAGCCACTTATGGAATGAAGAGGCAAGGAACCAAGGAGTTGGTTTCATAAATGTAATAGACTAGTTTTTATTAACTAGGAGACCATACTAGAATTTATTCATATGCTTACATGTTTGCTTGTTTTATTTTCGCGCATGCCAAAATCGTCATTCACATGCATTTTATTTTCGCGGTTGTCAATTCACGTCATTTACATTCACCGAATTAATTCACTTATAAGGAATTTATGACTAAATTGACAAGATCTCTCACATAACTAAAATTGAGATTAGCCTTACCAATTAGTAACACCTATGAATCACTTGTTCATTAGAGCCACGCTCGCCCAAGCGGGGTGTTCTCTTTTTACCTTGGGTAAGTAGGGTGGTAAACGGTTATCACACGCTAAAATTGGTTGAACTCAATGGGATATAAGCGGTCTTGTGTTCCGGGGCTAGTAGATGAATTTGAGGAAATTCGTCGACCAAGAGTTCTAGAGGTAGAATTAGTCAACGTGACTTACCGAATTTACGCAATTATGGGATGTTTCGCCCAAGCGATGCTCATTTTTGTTTAATATTTGCGTCTTGAAATCATTTATATAATTTAGTGGGAGGTCATTATATAAATGCTAAAACTTGCTAAACATGTTTTTACAAGTAATTTTTAAAACAATGAATGTTAATTTTTCCTTTTTGTTGTAGCATTTTAATTCGCAATGGCAACTTCATCAACTCCATCGACTACTTCACTAGGCAAAGATTCATGGCTAAGGTTCGTAATGGACAAATGTATTTTAAAAGATGACGGTAGTAACTTTCTTGAATGGGAATCCAACATCAAAAGTGGCGCGTTGTCCGACAATGTGCTCACTTACTTGACCGATGCTCCTCAAATCGAGCCCGGTGCAAGAGCTTCATCGGCGGTGCGGACCGCCTATGATGACTATGTGAGGATGTTGAATGATATCAAGAATGTGTTGATATGGCCAATATCCCCAAAGCTCAAGCTATCATGCATTTCTTTAAATGCGTACGAGATTTTCACTCGTATGATCACTATGTTTCCACAAACACCAAAAGTCCGTCAATACGATGTGGCGGCACGCTTCTTTGAAGCTAAGCTTGAGAGGGGCCAAAAGGTTGGTCCCCATGTACTCAAAATGGTCGAATATGTTGACATCCTAGAGCGTCTAGGGTGTAAGATTCCTAAGACTTCTGTGGTGGATCGTATCCTCCACTCACTCCCCACCAAGTTTGCCCACTTAAGGGTAAACTACAACATGAATGACATGGATAAGAGTTACCATGAAATTCATGCACTCCTCACCCAAGCGGAGAGGGATATGGAGGCTAGTGGGAGTGAAAAAGGAGATGTTTTAACCATGAAGTTAAAGAACATGTCCCTTGGAGTCAAGAAAGAAAAAGGGAAGGAAATGTCCCAATTCAAGAAATCGTCAAAGAAAAATGACAAGGGAAAGGGGAAGGCCGTTGAGAATGGCAATCCGAAGGCAAAAAGTTCCAAGCTCTCCGAGGCCGAATGTTTCCATTCTAATGGGAAGGGGTATTATAGGAGGAGTTGTCCCAAATACTTGGAGGATCTCAAGGAAGGGCGTGTGACGCCTATTGGTATGATTTCCTCTTTCTATGTAATAGACATTAATTATGCTTGTACTTCCACTTGGGTACTTGTTATCGGATATGGCTCTCACCTTTGTAACCATTTGCAGGGTTTAAGGGACGTGCAAGCACTAGCAAAAGGTGATGTGGATCTCAGCATGGGCAATGGAGCTAGAGTAGCCGCCGTTTCCGTGGGGACCTATGTGCTCACTTTAGCTAGTGGTTTAAAGTTGTATTTAAATAAGTGTTATTTTGTACCAACTTTAACTAAGAACATCATCTCCATTTTCGCGTTAGACGCGGAAGGCTTTCGTTTTATGATTAAGGACAAGTGTTGTACTTTTTCTTTTAATGATGTGGTTTATGGCAAGGCCATTTCAATTGGAGGCATTTATGTTTTAAATGATGTTAATGACGTTTATCATGTGGAAACTAAAAAGCTCAAAACGGGCGATCCAAACGAATCCTACCTTTGGCATTGTCGTTTAGGCCACATAAACGAAAGACACATTAAGAGACTTGCTTCATCAAAAGTGCTCAAACCACTTGGTTTCGAATCTTATGGTACATGCGAGTCTTGCCTTCTAGGCAAGATGACTCGTGCACCTTTTGTGGGAAAAGGGGCATGAGCTAGTGAGGTTTTGGCTCTCATACATACGGATGTGTGTCGGCCATTAACCATCACCGCTAGAGGAGGTTTTCACTACTTCATTACTTTTACTGATGACTTAAATAGATATGGGTATGTCTACTTAATGAAGAATAAGAGTGAAGCCTTTGACAAGTTCAAAGAATTCCAAAATGAAGTAGAGAACCAATTGGATAAAAAGATAAAGACCTTACGGTCCGACCGTGGTGGTGAGTATTTAAATATTGAATTTGATTCACACCTAAAAGATTGTGGTATAGTATCACAATGGACTCCTCCTGGCACACCGCAATTAAATGGTGTGGCCGAAAGGAGAAACCGAACTTTACTTGATATGGTTCGGTCCATGATGAGTCTAACTGAGCTTCCTAGTTCATTTTGGGGTTTTGCCCTCTTGTCTGCAGTATTTTCACTAAATCAAAGCCCGACTAAAGCGGCCGATAAGACTCCATATGAGATATGGACAGGGAATGTCCCTCATTTGTCATTCATGCATATTTGGGGTTGCGAAGCTTACGTTAAGATCAAGTCTGACAATAAGATTGCACCCAGG